>NC_134491.1:35490946-35590946 GCF_040206685.1 Ascaphus truei
ACAGGCTCGCCGCGGACAATTGGTGATCATGCTGCGCATACGTGTTATCATCGTACCAACGTTTGACGTCTTGTAAGTAACACGTAAGTAACTAGTCACGGATCCCGGCGTAAAATAAAAACACAGCGTCTCTGGTTACCTCCATGTCGCGTGTGTATATCGCCTGATCATAGGCTCGTGTGAATTTGTTAATATAATGAAATGTTACTGTCCCCAATTTAAAGATGTGACACTCTTTTTGGCTACATGACATTTCTCTGTTCTGGGTAGCAGCTGTGGGTTTTTCTGCAAAACATATTCCACACTAAAGATATTTACATTGCA
This sequence comes from Ascaphus truei, assembly GCF_040206685.1. NCBI lineage: Eukaryota > Metazoa > Chordata > Amphibia > Anura > Ascaphidae > Ascaphus > Ascaphus truei. Next base: position 35,491,271 of record NC_134491.1, read on the forward strand.
ATTTGCCCTTTTAGTGGTTTAATGGTTCCTGTGCTCAAGTTGATAATCAACAGAGGAAAACAAACCAGGTGTAGATAGAATATTGTATGAATTTTAATATGATTAACATTAACTGCCCTCTTGAAATGGAATAATTTACTGTTCTCTGCTATGTGGGGTTGTGTTGTTTATACTTGACCTTACGCCTGCAGGGTATATTCCATCTGCATTGCAATTTATTACTAGGTGACGGAGCCCCCTAGAGGTTTCAATACTAGCACAACACTGCCACCAATAAGATTGTGTGAATTTCCATAAGAATGTGTGAATTTATTTTCTTAATATGATTAACATTTACTGCACCTATTAAATATACGCTGTAGCACATATTCCACACTAAAGAAACCTGTATTGCAAATTGTCACAGCAGTGCTTGCATTTTACATAGACTGGCAGTGGATATTCCACATAGACTCTCACGTGTAATCTCGTATCGGAGTCATTGGGGTACACGCTAGACCTTCGTGACTATAAGAGCATACCGCATACCGACAGTAATGTCGGCTCAACTGGACCTAGTTTATGTAGAACCATACAACATGCAGACATCATACACGCAACTGCATCAGCCGCAGACAATGCCAGTGCAACCGCAAACGTCGCAGACAACGTACACGTCGGTGCAGACATTACCAGCGCAACCACAAATTGTGACCCGAACAGCAACCAAACATACACCCCGTACCACTGTACCCCACATCGCTGTATGCATCCATGCCACCCACACCTGTTCATCAGCAACAACACGAGCAGCAACAATGTCCCACATACCGCAATCTGTACCCCGACACGCAACCGTTAGTACCACTGTACGTTTGCTGTAAAATTGAACCCGCAGCAGATATTCTTATTTCACTCGTCCATACGTAACGATCCACAGTTCGAGCAGATGGGCGACAAAATGTACTTTCAGCCGCTGCAATGCGAGCGCAACGAATCTATGCAATTACAGCGTTGATTGGGAGGCCGGCTATCGGATGCAAATAAGTAATGGGAAAGAACACCTAAAGAGGCTTATTTAGCAGTAAGGCAAGCAACATTTGAGTAAATCTGGGCATGAATCTGTATTTTTATGGTAAGCAGTGCTTTTGTGGTGGCGTCTTCATCACAATCACCCGCATTTTCAGATCATGGTCTTGGTCGCTGCACTTCCGTGAAAATGAATAGTGAAATGGATGTTGAAACAGTCATACCTAATGTTAAACTAAGTTGGAAGTTGAAACCACTTAACTATAAACAACTAAGGACCATACTAGATAACATGGCTCCTCAGTTACATCACAATAATAATGATAAATAGAACATCACAAATGATATGTCCCACTGTGGGTGATATTTAATGGAATAGAATAGACCCTATTGCACTTAGAACAACAGTGTGTACACACACACACACACACACACACACACACACACACACACACACACACACACACACACACACACACACACACACACACACACACACACACACACACACACACACACACACACACGAACGAGAAGTTGGGTATAAAACACCTAAAATAAAAATTGCTACTGCTACTTTTTGTCTAATTAGAGAAACTCTTGAAACATGTCTTTAGTTTGATTGAACCGTTAGAAGCACGCCTAATATTTATTAGTAATAAAAAAAAAGACTGTGCTTTAATGAATTGAACATATTTAGGCTGCCGCTGACCGTGCTAACTGCGCGGTGCTTGGCGAGGTTACTTCTCACAATTTAAATGTTGACGTCCCTGCTCACGCGGCGGGCACGCACGCTCACTCAAGCTTGGTGCTTGAGTAAACAAAAAAATTGAACTTTCCAGCAAGCTCAGCTTACCCGCAATGCCCCCCCGCACGCGCTTGCGTAATAGCCAGGACACCCGGCGCTCATGCTTGGAGAGCTGGTGAGGTCACCACTCTCCAAGCATGAGCGCGCTCAGCGGCAGCGGGGCCACAACCTTGGGCCTCGTCCAGGGTGGCGCTGAGTGGCGCGCTCACGCTGGCCGCGATTAAACACGTGGCGGTAAAGTGTGTGGCCAGCGTGAGCGGGCAGGCGGGCCTGCTCGGCGCTTAGCTGCTTGCCGAGCAAGCAAATTTGAATTTACTGCTCACAAGCGCGTCACGTGAGTGATTCGCAAGCTCCGTGACGTCGTGGCCGCACCCCGACGCGCGCATCTAGCCGGCCACGAATCGCCTGTCCGAGCAAGGCGCAGCGCAAGATCGCCAGTGCGCCCGTTCCCTGCCTGGCCGAGGCCCAAAGGTGGGTAGAAGAGTCCTGAAATGCACATACTAACTGGTGCTATGAAAGAGGCACATGGCACACGTGACTTGTCCGTGTAGATTCAGAACTCTGAAATAAAAACAGACTAAGGAAACAAGCAGTTTTTATTACTCCATGATTTCTTTATGAAACATTAAAAAAAAAAAGATATAAGTGTTGCATAGTTATTTTCTCACCCAATTATTATTTAATAATTTAAATGTATTATAGAAATAGAACTACTGTAGTCGTCCAAACATTCTTCTTGGATACCAAGTGCGCACATGCAGCTAGCTGTAATATACCATGGAATCTGATTCTGCCAGCATAAAAACCCTAGTCATTTCTCTGCAGCTCGTATGTAAACCAAGGAAGACAGAAGCAGCAGCTCTGGAGGTTTGTTTAATAAAATTAAGTTGACATTTCTAAGGCCGTCATAGTGCATCCAATATCCATCAATCTGGAAGGCCGCAGAATAATGATGTTCCTCTTTCTTCAACAGCGTGGCACCTTCCAACAAATATCTGAAATATCAACAGAATGAGACATGAGTAAGTTCCTTCAAATGTACTAGTTGAGTAGTATATATATATGTGTATATATATATATATATATATATATATATATATATATATATATGATCCACTCACTCCTTTCAAATAAGTGGCTATTTAAGTTACTAAACAAGACTCTAAACCACGAGTGGCCAACTCCAGTCCTTAAGAGCCAGCAACAGGTCAGATTTTCAGAATATCCCTGCTTCAGAATAGGTGACTCAGACAGCCACATGTGCTGAAGCAGAAATCCTGAAAACCTGACTTGGAGTTGTCCACTCCTATTCAAAACCATAGTACTGTATATCAATTTGATTTAAAAAACAATGGTTATTTAAAGAACCACTGACCAAACGTTATCCTGTAGGCTTGAGGCACCTTGTCACTGTAAATCAGAACTTTTAACACAAAAATACCCGGATCCTTTGATTGGGCAAAGCAAGAGATAAAATAAATTGTGTTTTATTTACAGAATGAACATACACAGCTTGATTTACAATTGCAACGAAAAATACACTTACTAGTTACAATGTTAAGTCTTGTTACAGGATGAATCTTTCACTGCATGATGAAACGTCTCCTTCCTGATGGGCTGCACAGGTTCTTATAGTGGTAACATTTCTATGCTTAACAAGTGCAGCCTATCTTCTCCGTGGGAATATTTCCTCCCCCTATCACGGAGTTGCCCATACTTTACAAAACTTGGCAGAGGGCTTCTCAGTCTGCTCTGGGCATATGCCAACTTTGCACCTTGGTCGCTTAGCATATGAGGTCCATCTCCTCTACCTGGTGCCGTTCAGTCTGGGTAGAGCAGCCATTTAAGTTTAACACCTCCATATCCTGGATTGCCCTTCGAAGCTTATAGGGCAGAGTAGTCCCTTTGGTTACCATGCAAATTGATTTTTATCCATACTGAATTATTTCCTCTGACAATTACTTTAATAAAACTATACACCTTGGGGACTGTTAAAACCATTTTCTTTTCCACTTATACAGAGAAACCTTGCCATATGATACACTTTAACCCCCCCACCCCCCCCCCCTGGGTTCTGGGGTTCTTGGGCATATACCTTTGAATGTCCGTGGGCGAGTCAGGGGCAGGTCTGGGGGCGGGCCAGTGACATCACGGAGCTGGTTCGCCCTCATTGGGCGAACCGCTCACGTGACCGGCCCTGCGCTCCGGCGAGCGCCAAATTTGAAATATTGGTGAGACACACGCTTCCCCAAGCGTGCGCGAGGCCCTGCTAAAGCCGCTCTCATTGCGGCTGCAGGGGCTCAGTGCCGAGTGTGAGCGCAGCTCAGCCTTGCTCCCACCACTATGTCCCATGCCTTAGATTGTAAGCTCTTCGGGGCAGGGATTTCCTTTCCTATTGTCTGATTTTGCTGCATTTATTGTATTATTATAATTACCTGTACTGTATTCTTTGTGAAGCACTGAGTACACTTTTGGCGCTATATAAAGACACAAAATAAAATAAATAAGAAATCTGACCATTTTCCCCAAAAGTGCTCCATACATAAACATACACATAATATATATATATACACACATATGTGTGTGTGTATATACACTATCTATCTATCTATCTATCATGATGGATGGACACTTGTGAATTATAGATGTGACAAAAGGGCATACCCATAGAAGCGAGAGTAGATCAACAGCCAGTGGGGTACTGTAAATCAAATATAGGAGCGCGGTCACGACTCCTCACACTGCTAGCTGATGATTTATTTGCAATGCTTTGCAAGTCCCTGCAACATTGAAGAAGATTAGAGGCAGTAACATGCAAGTCTATGAGACACCTGCCGTGTGATGAAAGTGTATCCCAGTCCGGTCAATGAGGGAGGTATTTAACCATGTCACTGCCACAGGTGGAGATCTCTGTGCATTACGCAGCAGGCGCCCCTGGCAGTGGGTGAGTAAAAGGGGCTTTCGGGACAGTGCGAGGAGGGTTTGCAGGGGCCCCCGGGACAGTGCGAGGAGGGTTTGCAGGGGCCCCCGGGACAGTGCGAGGAGGGTTTGCAGGGGCCCGCGGGGCAGTGCGAGGAGGGTTTGCAGGGGCCCCCGGGACAGTGCGAGGAGGGTTTGCAGGGGCCCGCGGGGCAGTGCGAGGAGGGTTTGCAGGGGCCCCCGGGACAGTGCGAGGAGGGTTTGCAGGGGCCCGCGGGACAGTGCGAGGAGGGTTTGCAGGGGCCCCCGGGACAGTGCGAGGAGGGTTTGCAGGGGCCCGCGGGGCAGTGCGAGGAGGGTTTGCAGGGGCCCGCGGGGCAGTGTGATGCGGATTGGCAGTGGGGCGGGGTTACCGTGACAACGGAATCTCAGTCACTTCCGGGGAGATCTCGGGCTTGCTGTGACAGGAGCGCGGGGAGAGGGGGAGGAGCTGCCACACCCGCTGCTACAGGGGACCGTCACCTACAGGGGGGGGGACCGTCACCTACAGGGGGGGGGGGGGGCGTCTTCCAGGGACACCGCCATGGGGCTCAGCAACATGTCCGACTCTTACCTCCACCCTAGCGTCGCCCGGGCAACGGCTGTCATCGCCCTCTGACTTGTGCGGGTCACGGTGGAACGCAAGAGTACAGCAACGCACGCGTGCGTCTGACGTGTGCGTATCACGGTGGAACGCCAGAGCACCGCCACGCACGCGTACGTCTGACGTTGCACGTACAGGCGACGCACAAGGGCTGCCCACGTGACCCTTTGCGGAGAAGACGCCGGCGGACTGGGCGCGTGTCCTTTTTCGTCGCGCATCCCTTCACGGTCTATGGCACGAGGCTTATCCAGGTGTCACGGCGGCGCGAGCTCATCGCGGGTGAGTGTTTGGGGTGGCACAGGTGGAGGTTGTGGGTGACGCCGCGCGCGCCTCTGTGGGGTGAGCGCGCGGGTCTGGCGCAGTGTGTGAGGGAGAAAATGTGTGATCGCGGCTCTCGCGAGATGTGGAGGTGTGACGTGCCCGGTAACGGCTGTGGTGGTGCGGAGACACCGGGGCAGCGGGTCGTCGCTAAGTATGTTACTGGCACCGACCGGACACTCCGGCCGCATCACGGGTGCATGACCGAGATATTAGTACAGCGGTTATCGCGCCTCACATGCCCCGGGGACACGCCACACATACAGTACACGCGATATCTCTTCATATTGTTGTTGCACATAATTGTGTTGTATGTTACTGTCATCTGGCTTTGTAAAGAGGAGCGTGTGTTAGCCCTGTGTAAATGCACAGTGAGGCTCTGATCTATCCGGGAGGGGGTCTCTGATCTATCGGGGGTGAGGGGGGCTCTGATCTATCCGGGAGGAGGGGGGCTCTGATCTATCGCTCCTTGTGTACACTTGTAAAATAAGTGTTTGAACTCCTGGGTACTATCCTCTGTACTTCTCTCCATACTTCTTTCAGTTGGTTTAAGCTTTCGAATAATTTCTGCGTTTAGGGTCCACGTTTCATATCCATACGTGAGCACGGCAGAATGAACTGGGAAAACGCTTCCTCTTAGTGGCGGGTTCCCTTAACTCAGGGGTGCGCAAACTGGGGGGACGGGAGAGTTTTCTGGGGGGGGGAGTGGGCAGTTGCAGAGGCCCTGCGCTCTTACCCCAAGGCATTTAAATTAAATGCCGTGGGATCACGTGAGGCCTCTGCAACAATAATAAAACTTACCGGGATTCAGACACAGACGCATCTCCATGGCAACAGGGTCATGTGACGTCACAGGCGTCAAATGCCGCCGCGTGTCATGTAACCCCGGAGCTGACGCATGATGCAACTGCATGGCAGGGGGAGGCCAGCAGTAAAAATTTGCTCTCCTTTGCCTTAAGACAGGGGGGCGCAAACTTTTTTCCCTGCGCCCCCCTGCCGGCTGTCCCCTCACTCCCGCGCCCCCCCCAACCCCAACTTACCCGCGCTCCGGCGTAATGACGTCACGTTGCCATAGCAACGGACGCTGCGTTGCCATGGTGACGCAGGAGGAAGCCGCCGGAGCCACGGTAAGTTAGGTTTGCAGAGGCCCTGCAGCTCCCCCGGCACTTAATTTAAGTGCCTTCGGGAAGCGCGCGGGGCCTCTGTAAACCCCGCGCCCCCCGTCTGTAGTCTTGCGGCCCCCCTGGGGGTCGCGCCCCACAGTTTGCGCACCGCTGCCTTAAGACATGGTCTTCCGAATGTGCTCCCTTCCATCCTAATTATCCGATACATTTAATTTTATATTGATAGCTAGTAGTCAGGGTAGACTGTTTTTGGCTTCTTGTTCTACTCTAATATTTATATATAATACTGTTACTAGCCACTGTTGTATTTTTAAGAGACTTTTCTGAAATGTATGTAGTGGAAGCCCCCTACGGTCCCCCCATCTCGGCCTCTAGAGTGGGGAATTGCTCCATGCAATCGAGCGGCCATTTTGTTTTGGCAAGCATTTGCATCCGGAGTGTCTGCCATCTCAGGAGAGGGTAAAAAGACTACAAGTCCCAGAAGGCTTTGCAGCAAAGTGGCGCGAACCGCGTTTTTTTGAACAGAGAACTCCACGGGATTCTAGAGGTGACAGTTACTCATCACAGAGACAGCAAAGAGGACGGATGCGTCCAGGGAGCTAGTAAGCCGCTGGACTAGGCCAGAACTTTGCCACAAGGCCCCAGTTAGGCTCCGATCACTGTTTGAGCACAGTATTGTAGGGACAGTATTGTAGGGAAGGCCCTAGATAGGGACTCTTCCCCCTTTATAGACCTACAACCCGCGCTGTTGGACGGATGCCTACGCTGCGGTCTTCAGACAAGACTGCATGTGACCACCAACTGTAAGGCGTGAAGGGCATTTTGCAGACCACGGATGCGGCTCTGCTAATAGAGGATTCCCCTTATTCCCTGGTCGAAACCAGGAAGGTACCCACCGTGCACCACCACACCTCAGGGAGGGTAGCGCTACCTTAACAGACCTTGGGGTGGGAATTGTTCTGCGGACATCAAGGTTTCAAGTGCTGAGGGCACCCACAGTACTTTGGGGGAACCATCATTGTGTGATGTCTGTATTATTGTTATTACTGTGTTGGTCAAGTGCGTTTATATATACAGTGGTTGTATTATTGTCGTATTATTTCCTATGAGGAGTTAATCCCGCTTACCTGGGATCCTCATAGGTGGAGGCGCTGCACCGAGAGCTCACTCGAGGCTCCCAGAAGCAGAGGTTTAGGCCTCCTGTGAGCATACAGGTATCAGCAGGCGTAATTGCCCGCGGTTTCCCATAGGGAAATGGGATTACATTTGGAGGTGCTGCTAAGGTTGACCTGGGGTGGCCAAAATTAGTACAACCAAATTATGTAAATGATCATATCATTACAGTCCCAGCGGGAGGTCTATGACTGGGCCTTGAGAAGCTACATATCGCCCCACCAGGTGCTTGCCATTGGACAAGTCTCCGCCGATACCTCCCCTCACGACATCTGTTTAGTGCTGGGGCAGTTTCCCTGCCTACAGGCTGCACATATCCTAGGCCGTCGAACGGATCCCGAAAAGATATGGTGCACAGTGCTAGTTACCGGCAGATATGACATAACTCAAGAAGGAGCTCCTCCTACTTTGCGGTTCCGTGGAGTGCTAGATAACGGGTGCCCCATAATCTATCCAGAAATTCCTGTGAAGTTGGAGCCCACTAGTACCACCTCTAACATCCAGGAGCTTCTGATGGTTGTCTTCATCTTCCCCATGGAGTCCTTGCAGGAGAAAAGCCAATGCTGCATCCGACCGCAGCCAACGATCTGGTCACAGTTCCCGCAGCTCGGTGGGAGTTCAGATGCTCGCAGAAGCCACACTGCAGTTGGCTGGGAACCGGGGTGAGTCGTCCCAGGCACAGCATTATCATAAGTCGAAAGCTTTTTCAGGGGTATTGCCCATGCCTGTCAGAGAAGAGACCTTCGAAACCTGGAAGGACCACACCTTGCAAGTAAGGGAGGAATGGTCTTGTAGCGAAGCTGTTAAGGCAGCGGATAATGGAGTGCCTAAAACCCCCTCGCCTCTACGATGGTGAGTGCACCGAGACCAGAATACAGATGTTGGGGCACAAGGTTAGTGGACGTCTTAACTCTGGTCTATGGCCTAGAAGAGGACGAAAGTGAAGACTTGTCTAAGTTCTATAGTCTTAAACAGAAAGGGGGGGGGGGTTATTCAACGGATACAGTTCGTTTTATGGAATCTACGTTCCCACGATATAATTCCAGCCTCTGAAGTGGATGAATTTTGCAGAAAACTGTTTTTAAGGGGATCTATATTCACCCATCATATAGCCGTCATGTTTCGGTGTTCCTTGCTACAAGGAAGTCCTCCTACGTTTTAGGAGCTCTTGGGTCTGGTGAAAGGGTATGAGGCCCATACACGGTAACACACTTTCACACCATGAAATCTAAAGACTCCCACAAGGGGGAGAACAACTGGGCTTCGGCTCAGAAGCCTAATGAGACGGAAAGTGCAGAGGATATCCCCCCTTGGTGACGCCTGCCTCCGCCTCCAGGGTTCCCAGGAACCCGGTCACTTCACCTAGCGCCGCTGCGACCTGGGGTACACACTGTTAGACTTGCAACAAAGAGGGCCACCTGGCAAAGGACTGCAAACAGTTAAACCTCTACTACTATGTCACCCACATGGAAGAACGTCCAACCAGTTCTACCGAGACCCCTCCTACCGGCGCTCCCGAAGCGGCCTCCAGAGGCCTATAGTAGTGGGCTCTACGGCCATAGTGAGTACTAATCGACAGAATATATGTCTCCGCTCTACTATCGGTCATTATATGATCTGCATCTAAAACATCTGCCCTTGCAGTCGGCGGAGAAGATGGTGCTATGGGGCCTCAGCAGTCAGGACAATCCTAAGACTGAGTGATTCGGGTGAAGATGGATATCCCACAGCTCAACACCAATATGACCCACCCCATGGAAGTGGAAGCGTTGGGTGTGTCCTGAACCCGGGGGAACATCCAAATTCCCCCATCATCCTAGGAACCAATCCGGATGTGGTCTGATCCATGATCAGGGCCTTCCTTGAAGCGGGAGAACTACACTTGTCATCTCAGAATATCCATATGGCATTCAATGAGTTTCCATATCTCTGCGCAGGAGCGGTTTGGACAAATCTACAACCTCGAAGGGGTTGGTAGAAATTTCACCAGGGGGAGTGTAACATGTAAGAGCGACTCAACTACCCTGCGTATGATGAGATCAGTATTTCTCTCTGGAAACCACACCAGCAGATGACAAAATGAAAGGATGGATGTTGGTCCCTGAAATGGAGTGGAAGACTAAACTCACTCAGCGATTCATGGTCTTTCCAGAACCAATCGCCTAATCCGGTCCATTTGGACAAAGACCAAATACTGGGGCAAATATATCCGGTCACAGACGTGAGAACCTCCTGGTCAACGTAAATGCAGCCACTGTGCGAGAACGCTCAGCCAAACTGCACTTCGACATTGGAGAATCGTCCTTACCTCCTGAGTGTAGGAAGCGGCTTCGGGCCAAGTTAATGGAGCACAAAAGTGTTCTCCACCAACGACATGGATGTGGGATTTAGTAAGAACACGCAACACACCATCTGGATGAATCATGCCACTCCTTTCCGCGAAAGGTCGACGTATCGCTCCAAGAGATGTGGACAATGTTAGGAACATTCTGAAGGAGATAGACAACCAGTATTGTCGTAGTCCTTATGCCTCACCCATCGTAGTGGTGCGGAAGAATGGCTCCGTACGCCTGTGTGGATTGTCGCACCGTGATCCGTTGCATGGTTCCAGACCAATACACCCTGCGATCCCTACATGATGACCATGGACATCTGGGAGAGGACAAGACCTTTGACCTAATACGCGACTGGTTCTTCTGGCCCAAGATGAATCGGTGGAACACCATTGCTGGCAATGCTTGCGGTGTATCCAACAGGAAACACTGCCTACCAGAGCAGCTCCAATGGCCCATCTGAAGAGCTCTGGCCCCATGGACCTTGTCTGCATGGACGGACTACCAGTGCATTGAGCCAAATTCGAGGGGCAAGAGGAATGTGATCACAGACCGCTACGTCCAAGCCTTCCCCACCAAGACCAGAAGGCCCTCAGGGTGGCTAAGGTCTTATGGGAGAGGTACTTCTTACACTACGGACTACCGAACCGCATACTTTCTGATCAAGGGAGGGATTTCGAAAGCAAGCTCATCAGAGTTGCTGAGGCTTCTAAATATTGAAAAGTCCAGAACGAGACTGTATCATTCTGAGGGAGATGCTCTACCAGAACGGTTCAACCGGATCCTACTGGATATGTTGGGCACTCTGAAGGACTCAGAGAAGGCAGAATTGAGCAAGCACCAGTCACGAATCCAGCGGCTATTCACCTTCATGATGTTCGGCTGAGAAGCCAGGATACCCAGTGGATATTCGCCTGAGGGTGTCCACCGATTGGAGTCTCCAATACCGTGCACTACAAGTATGTACATGGGCTGATGGACAACCCCCAGATGGTTGTCGCTTATTCCGCCAAGTGATACGCCAAGTTAACCAAAAACAATAAGGGGTACGATTTTGTAAGGATCGATATCCCGAGCTTCAGCCTGGAGACTAGGTTCTTCTACGAAACCTGGGAATACCAAGTAAGCATAAGCTCGCTGACCATTGGAGAGACGCTCCCTTTGAGGTAGAGAGGGAGGCCAGGCATCTGAGATTATATCGCATCAAGGATTACAAAGGCAGGCTAAAGGTCTGGCATCGCAATCACCTCAAGTGGGGGAACGGGAAGCTGAACATTCACCGGCAAGTCAAGAGTCAAACGGTATACCGGATCCGTCCTCTGTGAAAAGTCAGGATCCCTTAGAAGGGACGTCTTCAAACACCCATGAATGATTAGGTAGTGGTTCTGGCAATCCCAGAACCATTCACAGTTGAAGCAGCCAGTCAGGCTCTGGACCCAACGAGTCCTATCTTCACCCCAAAGGGTACTAATGACATTCACTCTGAGGGGGCCAGGCCTCAAGCCGATGGTAGCCTCTCCAATCATGAAGTAGAAGTTCGTCGGAGCAAAAGACAGAGACGTCCTCCAATGAGGGTAGCTTACGATTCATTTGGGGCACCCCACTATGAACCTCAGCAGTCGTCTCGGATAAATTAGCCTCCCTAATGGTGATTCTGACTGAAATACTGAATACCATTTAATTGTAAATTGTTGTGCTGTTATATAATAAACATAAGTAATGCATTTTTATTATATAATACATGTATGTTGGTCTCAAGCGGGACGTTGGATTTTTTTTTCACCGGGGGAGGAGGTAGCGGAGGCCCTCTACCCTGCCTCTAGATCTGGGAATTGCTCCGCGCAATCGAGCAGGAGTGATAGCGGCCATTTTTTAGTTCGGAGCGCATGCACAGTTGCGCCTGGAGCATCGGCCATCTCAGGAGAGGGTAAAAAGAATAAGGGTCCCAGAAGGCTTTGCGGCAAAGTGGCGCGAGTGGCCGTTTTTGAACAGAGAATTGCTCCATGGGATTCTAGAGGTGACAGTTGGTCATCACGGAGACAGCAAAGAGGACGGATGCGTCCAGGGAGCTAGTAAGCTCATGGACTAGGCCAGAACTTTGCCACAAGGCCCCAGATAGGCCCCGATCACTGTTTGAGCCCCCTTTATAGACCCACAATGCCGTCGGAGGCCCACGCTTCGGGCGAGGCCGCACATGACCACCGACTAAGGCGCGAGGGAAATTTTGCAGACCCTGCATTGTGGGACCACGGATGCGGTTCTGCCAACAGGATTTCCCCCAATTTTCCCTGGCCATAGCCAGGAAAGTACCCACCGTGCACCACCACACATAAGGGAAGGTAGCGCTACCTTAACACACCTTGGGCTGGAAATTGTTCTGCGGACATCAGGGTTTCAGGTGCTCGGGGCACCCTCAGTACTTTGGGGGAACCATCATTGTGTGATGTCTTTATTATTGTTATGAAGTGTGTATAATTGTATTATTGTGTTATTACTGTTAAGTGTTTACATATAACAAAAAACTTATGATCGCTCATAAGACAAACTGGTGCTACTAGAATTGTCCTTAGCAAAACTATCCAGATATGAAGAGAGTTAGCAAAAAAAAAAAAAAATGCTTAAACGTCAATAAAAACCTCTTGGTGCCAGTGTCCCATTCAGATGTCTCAAGAGCTTAAAGAGTCTCTATATCCCACTGCCCGTGTATATGGTGCTCAGCAACGGGGAGGATATATCGTGGTAGGGAGGAATAACAACAGTAGAACCGCAGTATCCCTGAACCAGGGACCCCCGCTAAGTCACTGCAGCCCTCCGCCACAACCTCTTACCCGGTGTCACCCACGATGTGGCAGTCCTCACCGCAGAGGCTGGGGAACGTAGATCCAAGGGAGAACTCCCTCACTCACTCGTTATCTTGACTCGCCGGCGTCTCCGATCAATGATGACGTCAGGGGTCACCGGATCCGGAAGAGGAAACAGCGTGCTCCAGCCCAAGGTAAGGATAATGCAGAGAAGCTTTGTAAGAAGGCGGTCACTGCTGCCGCCAGGGAAATGATGTTGCTCACGCTTAGAAATAAATAATAGGTTTATTCGTGCATGTATAGCAAACAACAGCCGCAGAGAAAAACTCTGACGCGTCAGAGTTTTTCTCTGCGGCTGTTGTTTGCTATACATGCACGAATAAACCTATTATTTATTTCTAAGCGTGAGCAACATCATTTCCCTGGCGGCAGCAGTGACCGCCTTCTTACAAACCTTCTCTGTTAAGTGTTTATACATTGGTTGTTGTATTGTTTCCAATGATGAGTTAATCCTGCTTATGCTGGGATCCTCGTAGGTGGAGGAGCTGCACCGAGAGAGAGCTCACCTCAGGCTGCCAGAAGCAGAGGCTTAGGCCTCCTGTGAGTATACAGGTATCATCGGCACGCATAATCGCCCGCTGTTTCCCATAGGGAAAGGGTGTTACACTTATAATGTACCTTAAATATTGTTTCAATTGAATATCTGTATCTATAGATCCTATATGATTTTTCTGTTTTAGTACCAAGTATGTGTGCTACAGAACACGTATGAGAACTGAAGGAGTTGTAAGACACAGCCAAACCTAAGTATACACTGTGAGAGACATTACATTTCTGTGGTGAGTTGCCATACTTGCAGAATTGAGGAAGTAAAGGTTTGCCTTTTCTTAATACTTCATAAGATGCAACTTGCACTATTGTAGCTTACTTACTACTGCCGCTAGAGTATTGTAACCGTTAAGAATTCCTCCGAGTCCGACAGTTCTATTAATAACATGACCCGTGCCCTTCCTGCAGCAGGTGTAGTAGCTGTTGCAGGTAATTGTCTGTCAATAATATTGTCAGGTAGATTGTTTTCTTATCAATGGTAACATATTTGCAGGAATTCCAAGAAAACAAACCTGTTTTTGTTATCTTTGTATTGCATTTATGCTAATTTTTAGTAAATAAATGCTGACCCAAAAACATGGTTAGAAAATATTTTCGTAATCGCATACTGTACGACATAACTACGGCAGTGTTTTCATTTTGAATGTGACATTGTGAAAATGCTTGTTAAACTCAACATTGCAACTTTGGAAACATATTTAAAACCAGAGACAGAACATGAAACACAGACAGAGCTCAGTGCACATCCAGTGAAACTTATACACTGTACAGTGCCTAAATATATATGTATAGATATCTATTAAATAAAATGGTCTTTTAGTTTGGCCAAAATGTTAGTGTTGTAAGCCCTTGAGCCACTACACGGCAGACCACATCTCAAGGGTCCCTAACACTAATATAAATTCTTAACCTGTGCATTACCAGGAAGAATGATTTATAATAAATCTGTCAAAATTAGTTGCCTAGTTCTAAATCTGATTGAAGCTCTTATTAACCTGTACATTACCAGGAAAAGCACTCTGTATTAGATGTGTCACAATCAAACTGCAAGCAAGCAAGTTCCCCGGAGTGGGAGATGCAATGGAGTGAGCTTTTATCCATTTAAATGTGGGAGTGGGTGAGCTTCAATCAGCTAAGACCAGCTGAACAAGAATTGTAAAACATATAGGACACCTACAAGCTCATATTGAACCCCCAAAATAACCACAGCATATATATAAGCTTATATATATGTTGTGGTTATTTTGGGGGTTCAATATGAGCTTGTAGGTGTCCTGTATATTTTACAAACTTTGAAAACATGGCAGCATTTGAATTGTATGTATGATACTTAATATGTAATTCTCATTCACATGGTCTCACTGCAGCACGCTTTTTTCTTTAGACACATTCTGATCTTTCACCGGCACATATCACTTTTTTACTTGTTACTGTAGTATTTTTCTACTCGCACATAACTATTTTATGTTTGCGGGAAGTTTCTATCTCCAAACACGTGGCACAGCAATGGGAACATGCTTTGCCCCATCTTATGCAAACCTTTTTATGGGTTGGTGGGAACAGAGCCATGTGTTTGGAGATGGGAACCCCTACAGACATCTCATAGTTTCATATCAACGTTGTATAGATGATCTTTTATTGATTTGGCAGGGCACAATCACTCAACTGCATGCTTTTATCCATCACCTCAACACACACCCTTTCAATCTTTCTTTCACTTCTCATCACCATCACCACCACATATACTACCTTCATCTCTGTCTATATGTTGATTTGGATATGAGTTCATTCAGATATATACAAGAAACCCAATGCTCGTAATACATTACTACATGCCACTAGTTGTCATGACCGAAATTTATTTAAAGGTATACCCCGGGGTCAATTTCTACGTATTCGTAGAAACTGCTCAAGCATTGAGGATTATGAAACTAGATCAATTGAGTTGATCAAGAGATTTGAAGCTAGAGGATATGATCCCATTATACTCCAAGAGGCTTATCAAAGTGCTAAACAAGAACCAAGGGATAGTCTAATTCAATCTTGCGGTGCTATTTCCAAGAGTAAATGGAATAAAATCTTGCATGGGAGCGATGTCGACAATCGATGGCCATCTCTTTTTATCACAAGATATAGCAACCAGGCTAATGACATTAAAAGGATAATAAAGAAAAATTGGTACCGTACATTTTGGCTACTGACCCATTTCTTAGACATGGCATCCAATGATCCAAAAATTGTGTTTCAAAGATCTGAAACAATGGGCAATCTTGTATCACCCAGTGTGCCCAAATCGACCTTAAAACAAACTAAGGAACTTTTTTCCAAATTTCACTGGTTGCTATCCTTGTCGTCATTGTAAAATGTGTAAGTACTTTTTAAAAAGAAAGACATTTTCTAAATCAGATGGTACTAGGGTGTATAACATTTTGTCATGCATAACATGTAATACTGATCATGTCATTTATATGCGGTTGCAATAAGCGTTATGTTGGTTTGACCACAAAACCTTTGAAACAACGCATACTCTAACATATGAGACTAATTATTAAAAAAGATCAATTACACCCAGTATCAAAACACTTTGGTACATGTCAAAATGGAAGTCTGACTAACTTCAAGTGTGTTGCACTGGAATCCATTGCCTCTGATGATCTTTCCCTTATCATTGGTAACAACTGAGAAGATTATTTATTTCGCTTAGTTGGTTGCTATGTATACATTAAGGACGTTAATAATGTGATGCAATTTGGTTATTTCTTTTTTTATTTTTCATCCTTCATCAATATATTATTTTTATCATTTTTCATTTTCTCCAATTTCCTCTCGTCTCATGTCCCTTGTTTTTCTTTCTCCCTTTTTTTCTTTTCTTTTTCTCCTTCCTTTTTCATCTATTCTTTGTTTTGCAAGGCTTAGTAATGATTAAATTGCATGACGGTGGGAGGTTTAAATATCTCTGACCTCCCCCACCTTGTCACTCCTTGAGAAAGCGCCACAGTGGGCGTGAACCGCGTGGGAGAGTAGTTAGCACTGTTTGTTTCTTTGTTTTCATGTAGTCTAATAAAGTTGATTTTTACCCTTTTTTCCTGGAGCGGATGTTCTTTTGATCCATACCTTGTTCGCTTCATATGTAATTGCCTGTTTATTCCATGGGATTTGGTTACTTTTATTTTATTGCAAATCTTTTGTTACTAAATAGATACATGACCATGGTGTTAATAACCGAAAACACTTCAGAACTTTTGTCAGTCATACAGAGTAAGGCTGCGCTTATAGTGCCAGCGACGTCGCGTCAAAACAAATGCATTGCGGCCGTCGCGTGCGCTTATAGTAAGCGCGATGGCTTGATCGCTGGAAGTCATCTCAATTTGATTTTTCCAGCAACCGTAGCCTGACGTCGCCGTCACTAAGCGTAGCCTAACATTTCCTCAAGATCAGTGCTGCGGGTGTGACATGAAGTTTGATGGAATACCTCATATAAACAATTGTTGACTTTGTATTGCATACATTTGATATTATACCTATAGAATACATACTTTTCCCGGAGCATGACTTTCATTTTATGGTTACACCCTGAATCTTGCACCGTACACTCTAGCACAGTTTTTTTTTTTCCCATTTGTTAGGAAATTGTTATTTTTGTTTAGACTTTGTTTGCATTCTGGTGTCTGATAATTTCTCTCTGGTTGCTGCAGCTCATACAGAGATGTGAAGTCCTAGTGCAATTCAAGATCAATGGTTACCTACTGTTAGTGATAAGATCTCCGTTTATGTTGCTACTATAGGAGCAAAAACTGAGAATGCCAGCCCCCTATACTTAAATGGGCGAATTTGCCTGATATACAGGAAGAACACAATGCTCAGTCGTCTGGAAACCTGAGATTGCAGCACACATGATTCCACTTTATATAGTTTTGTTACTGTTATTCACACCTCTTTGCTAAAATTAACTGTAATGGACCCTACTCTAGACTGAAGTAGACCTCGTGCTGTTGAAGACTCAACCTACATTCATATTAATGGGAGTACAATCTTCTCCAGCATGGGGAAAAATGTGCTAACATATTGTAGAGAAGCCCAAGTCAGCTGTTTGCATGCTGATTTTAACGGGTTGGTAAAACTAGCTCGGTGATAATGGGTTCATACCCTAATTTTGCATTCTGCATCTTTTAGAGTTTCATTTGAATAAAAAGTTGATAAGTGGAAGCAGCTGTTATACAGAAGTTTGGCACTGCTCTTGGGAATGCCTCAATAGAGTAATTCTAGACGGAAGGGGTTTCTCTGAAAATAATGCTGTAGCAGCTGTTACTAAAACGGATTAGGGCTTTCTAGAATGGTATATGCTCTAATGATGGAAAGTGGTGAAGTACAGAACTCAATTTTAATATATATTAAAAAAAATCTATATCTATCTCTTCAGACAATTTCTTATTCTGTAGGAAAAAATACAAGTACTTGATTATAATGTATGTTTTGGCATTTCATATCCTGGCATAAACTTGGGTTTGCAACTACTGTATTATCTGCAGTGCTCATATGAGAGTTTATTTGATGGGTAACTTGGAAGTTACACTACCACATTGGTATTACATTTTTATAGCTAATTATATATATTTTGTTTTGCCTGCCCCTTTTAAGATTTAAAATGTTTATATGGATTACTACCTTTCTTTTGTACTGTAACATTTCATATATCAGACGTTGGCATTTTCTCTCATGAAAGAAAGGATTTGTTGATGCTTGGATTTCTGAGGAAAACGTCAGGAAACCAGTGAAGATTAGGAATGTTTTAATGTCCCGGTTTTTATTTTGAAAAGAATTTGAGGCTGCACCTGAGTGGGTTTTTTTTTTTTAAGTCACAATAGTCCATATTGAGGTTTTATTGACAAATTTGGCTCTGTGGCATGAAGATTAAACCCGCCCTCATTTATTTGCTGTGGTTATGTACCTGGATGTTTCTTGGAAATGGTTTGCTTGGATTAAAGCACTGTGTTGAAAACAGAGAAATTTTATAGCGCCGTATATAAAAGTTTTTTTTGTGGCACCGTTTTTAGTGTTAAAGATGCAAAACTGAATTTAGAACAATTCTCCTCTGTTTGAAGAAATTGGAGTGGTTAATTGGCCTTTGAAGGTGTATTTAAAGCAAGTTCAAGATGTTAAAAAAAGGTCTTGCCTTTTTAACAATGTAAATTGTTCTCAGTATTTTGGTTGATACTGAGCAGTGAAAAAAAGTTAATTTAGTTAACATTTAAAGAAATGGGATAAATATATCTATATTCCCTCGCATAGTAGAACAAATAGACATAGCATTACTTTTCCAAGTAACTGGAATTAAATTGTGGGGGTGTTTTCCCTCACTTCAGAAACCAGACCATTAGAATTCCCTTTCCTAAGGTTTTGACTTTTTTTTTTTCTCCCAGAAATAGAAGCAGCCAACACAATGCAGGATTCAAACCAGAGCACCAACTCCACAACCACCCCTCCAGATAAGAAAATGGAGGCATCTGAGGACACGTCAATCGCCAATAAGGACATCCTGGAAGTGACTGAGATGGAGCAGTCTCCAGAGCACAGTGCCAGTGCCAGTGCCAGTGATGGTGAGGGTGAGACAGCGGTGGAAAGTATCGAAATCGAACAGCCACCAGAACCAGAGCCACCTCTTCCCCTGGAATTTGCAAAGTATTGGAAAGATGTGGAAGATAATCCAGAAGAGTTCACAAACTGGATATATTTGTTACAATATGTTGAGCAGGAGGTTAGTGGCTGAATCGTCTTTTGTGGAGACACTGGCCGGTTATAGTGGAAGGGGATTTATGCGGGTGACCTTTTTCTTCTGTTCGTGATTTATGGGGGAGTTGTTTGAGGCCATGTGATCGCCACAAAAGTAATAACTTGATCATGAACCCCCAGAGCCATTCCATCAAACCTAAGTTGGAAAACCAAACTTCGTTACTTTTGTGATTTCTTTCAATAAAACATTGTGTGGGAGTTGTACTATATATATCTAATGTAATCCTAGCACGTTTATTGATTTAATTTATTTTCCCTACACAGAATCACATATTCGCTGCCAGGAGGAGCTTTGACCTTTTTTTCTTGCGTTATCCTTACTGCTATGGCTACTGGAAGAAGTATGCAGACATGGAGAAAAAGCACAATAATGTGATGGAAGCTGATGAGGTAAGTTAGCCACAATAAAGACCTAAGTTGAAGAACATGGGACATATTAGTCAGATCCTTTAGGCCAGGGGTAGCCAACTCCAATCAAGAGCTACCAGCAGGTCAGGTTTTTGGGATATCCCTGCTTCTGCACAGGTGACTCAGCACTGATTGAGCCCCCTGTGCTGAAGGTGGGATATCCTGAGATCCTGAAAACCTGCCCTGTTGGTAGCTCTTCAGGGCTGGAGTTGGCTACCCGTGCTCTAGGCTGCTGATCATAAGTAAGATCAATGCAGGAGTTATCTTCAGTATTTGTCACTTCTGAGACATTTTTAACCAATATCTCCTTTCTTTGTTGATGGGTGCGTAAAACCTTCAGTTTGTCAGCTTTGCAGTGCAAGCCTCTGTACACAGCAGCTTGATAAATAAGCCAGGGGTTCTCTTGTCTTTGTGGCTTACGTTTATTTCTGAATTTGTGTCCGATTCTATAGTTAATTTTGCTAGTCACTTTTGCTACGTGTTGCATTTTTGGTTAGATGCTGTGATTCTAATGGGTCTGTGCCCTATGGTCTGTACCCCCAAAGCCAGCCTTCTGCTCCTGCTCAGAATACAGCTGCACATTGAAGATCAAGACTCTGCAAGTGGAGCTCAGAGCATAAGCCATGTTCTATTCACTCTCCACTACAATGGTAATGGAAGATTATTTAAACAAAATTCCAACTATTTAGCATTTCTGAGGTTGACTGGATATCGTGTTTCCTTTGGAAAATAAAATGATTGAGTTTTGGTTTATTTGTGTCTTGTGTTTTTTTTTTTTCCCCCTCTAGGTTTATCGGAAAGGAATTCAGGCCATACCCTTAAGTGTTGATCTTTGGATACATTATCTCAATTTTTTAAAAGAAACATTGGATCCTGCTGATCCCGAGACGAGTAACACATTAAGAGGGTGAGTTGAATGCAAAACTTATTAGTTCACAAAAGTGCCCTGAGGGGTGCGTGCTAATTTTGAGTTGCTTTGTTGCATGATGTTTTAAAGTAGCATTTCCTCTTGCTTGTTTATTTTTAATAAATGCAGCAGTTTCTTACGCTTACGACAATGCAATTATCTAAGCCAGGGGTGTGCAAAGTGGGGGGAGTGAAATTTTCTGGGGTGGCATGGCTGTTACACAGGCCCCGCAGGCATTTAAAATAAATACTCGGGATAGCGTGAGGCCTCCAACTTTTCACTTACCTGGAGTTCCAGCGACGCAGCGTCATTTGACTCTGGAGCCGTGAGGAGGGGGTGTGAGACAGACGGGTGCATGTGATAAACTTTGCGCACCCCTGATCTAAGCTACCAATCAATCAGCTCTCCCATGATGGATCATCGGCGATCCTGCATCCCAGAGCACCCAATATGGCTGCCAACTTCAAAAGAGGATGGTGGCTATAGCAACCATTTAGGAAGCCTAGTGCATTTCAATCATTAGAAAGGGCATAGAGTGGGAGGGGGGCACAGTAAGTATTTAATACATCACAACTGATATATTAAAAAAAAAAACAGCATTTTGAATAAAATGCTACTTCAGGCTTTTACTACTTACAAAATGTGATCAACTGCTTATGGTTCTTCAACGTTGCCTGTTCTATCACTTTATGGTGTATAACTAGCTTTTTTTTTTTGCAAACCTTAACTGTATATATAATCCCTGCCTTCTTTTAATAGCATAGTAAAACATAGGCACCCCATGCCCTTTTGTCCCCCTCCCTCCCCCAAGGCCGACTTGGAGCCTTATTAAACTATGCTGAGCTGTGAGGCATCATGTCTCTTCAAATATATGGACCGTTGAGTGCCCTATGGCTTAGCACTGCAAGCAAATATGGCTGTTACTTTATACTTGGGCGCAAAACTTTTCACTAGATCAGTATATAACACCATTTCCAGTTCAGTTATAATCGCAGCTATATTTAAAGTTCATTAACCAGATTAAATCCTTTCCATGTTTCAGAACCTTTGAGCATGCTGCCTTAACTGCAGGAATGGACTATCGATCAGATAAGCTATGGGAAATGTATATTACCTGGGAGACTGAACAGAGAAAACTGAGTGAAGTTACATCTGTTTACAGTCGCCTTCTTGGAATTCCTACACAACTCTACGCTGATCATTTTCAAAGGTAAGTTAGGGAAATTGTATAACATTGGAGATACTACCAGACTATTTATTCTGCTGAATGGTTTGCTGAGTTCTAAGTAAAGGAGAATATAGGGGACAACTTTAAAAATTGTTGTTAAAAACCTCACCCTCTTAACTTAATTATTTGAATCTCTTCTGACTAATGATTTTAACATATATATATATATATATAGATAGATATATATATATATTTATTTATTTCTTTCTTACCAGGCAAATCTCATAACACATGATGATGATGATGATGATTACAGCACTAGTATTAGTCTAAAAAATTAAAAATAACTCTGTGGTGCATTGCAGTCTACAATTTAACATAGAGATGCATAAAGTCATAAAGAGTCTGAATTGTTAAACAGGACGCCATGGCTTCCCATTGTTAGATGTTTGCACACGAATTATATTGGCGTTACCACAGAAGCCGTGCATTAATAAAACACAAGTGGCAAGATCCAGTGCAAGTAGAAAAAAAATTGTAGTTTGAGCAAACAGTTATAAATATGAGAGGTGCATGGCTTAAACGGTGTGGCCACACCACAAAATCTTTGCCGCAAAGAGAAGGCAGCACTCCAAATGGACTCGATATGAAGTACTTTTCACTCACGGAAAGTAGACTTCCATAATTTTGTTTGCCCTTTTATTATGGAACGTACAAGAAGCAACACAATGTTTCAAGTCCAATAGGGCTTTTCGGCAGCTCACCTGAGCAAAACAGAGTCTGTTCTGAGAGTAAGGCCTGCTCTTTACTTGGCTTCAAAGATCTAGTTTGAGGACATTGACTAAAGCAGATATCTGGCTCAAGCACAATTGCATATTCCCAACAATAGTTTGGGAATGGGATTAGTGTGATTTTATATATCAATAAATCTAATCACAAAATGTCTCAATGTTTAATGTTTGCCCTTCATAATAAAATACTTGACATAAATTAACAGCTCATGCTGTTTGGTATTCGTGGTTTTATGAAGATGGGGCCTATATTAAAAATTGAAATCTGTAGTTTACCTGCTCATTTTGTTGCTACAGGTGCTCTTTTTGCTTCTTACAACTGAATAAAATTAGAAATATACCATACTTGGTGGATATAGAAAGCGGTACTATAAGCTTTGTTAAAAAGCAAACTTTGGGAAAAGTAATTTCATTGTATATTTTCTCATACTTTTTTCTTAAGTAAAACTAATTACCATACATATCCCAAGCACTTTTAGGGGGGGGGGAGATTATATAGACTGTATGCGATCTACTCTTAATCAAATACATTGCATTTTCTTAGTGCGGTCACTGGTTTTTAAAGGTGGCCATTTAAAGGTCAGATGCAATGGAGAATTAGTAGTCCCACTGGGTTGCTTTTAACTACAGCCGTTTGTGACTGCCTAAGTTTGTGCTACAAATCAAGACTTCAAGGCTACAGATCAACCTTCGACCATCTAACCATGCGCTCCGCTGTCATTAACAGATTAAGTATCGTACCATGCAGAATGTTCATTTTCATGGGGGGTGAAGGAGAGTTTCCCCTGGACATGAAATGCTGCTTTGACAGATTGAGTGAATAATAGTAGGTTGTATAACCTTTTATCTTTAATTGAATATGTATCCTTCCATAGTCTAAAATCTCACATCTGTGTTAATTCCCTTGCCTCTTCAGGTTTAGAGAACATATACAGGGTAACTTGCCGAGAGACTTTCTAACGCCTGAGAAGTTTGTTGAACTACGAAAGGAACTTGCGTCTGTGAATGAGCATGGTGTATCCAATGCTGATATTCCCTCTGGGCTGGAAGAGATAACCGATCCTGCAAAGGTGAGTTGTTTGTAGCTGATCAGAAACTCGCTTCTGCCAATTTGCATAATTTCATTTGAAATGGATTTTCTCCTCATAGCTTCTATCAAATGTTTTGTACAAACCTTTTAGTAAACTCTAAACCATGCCTGTTAACAAACAATAATCCAAAACATTTTTTCTTTGTAGCTTACTACAGAAGTAGAAAATATGCGGCATCGCATCATTGAAGTACATCAAGAGATCTTTAATCTCAACGAACATGAAATCAGCAAGAGGTGGTCCTTTGAGGATGGAGTATGTGTCTTTGTTTGAACTTTGATTAGGCCTGAAAATCATGTCTGAGCTGTTAAGGTCAAATAGGTTGTCTTTGCAGTTATATATTTTATTTTAACATCTGGATGGGTACAGGATTAATGTGAACAAAAACCAAGAGCAACAGATGTGTAGATGAAAGAATGATCATTTAGCAGAAATTGTACCAGCAGGTCATACCCCAAGACTCTCAATTGCCCAAAAACATATTTTTGTTTTTCCCCTCGTACCGATACTTTCAAGTTAATCTTTTCCTTTTTTTTATTACCTCTGCTTAAGATAAGGCGTCCATACTTCCATGTGAAACCTTTGGAGAAAGCACAGCTAAAAAACTGGAAAGAATACCTGGACTTTGAAATAGAAAATGGGACCCATGAACGTGTTGTGATCCTCTTTGAGAGATGTGTAATAGCTTGTGCCTTCTATGAAGAATTTTGGATTAAGGTAATGTAACCTCTCTTCCCAGCATAGTATCACTGAATTCAAACATTGAACTAGTGACTAACCATCTGTGCTCTTGTTGAATTTTGTTCATCTATAACTATATCTATTGTATTAGGGGATGGTCTGCTTGCAACCAGATTTGACCGCTGCATATGCCAACAGCGTTGCCTCTCTACGCCCTTCCTTACAGAGTCTAGTCTAGTGGTTCAATAAAGGTGCTGAATGGGTTTAAAATAGAATTTTATTGTTCAGTTATGTATTTCACACGCTCCAGCAGATGAATAATGCATCTCTCACTCTTGTGTTTAGTATGCCAAGTACATGGAGAGTCAGAATCCTGAAGGAGTGAGACATGTCTACATCAGGGCCTGCACTATTCATCTTGTGAAGAAACCTATGGTTAACTTGCTATGGGCTGCTTTTGAGGAGCAACAGGGTAAGAAGCCACTTTGTCACTTGGATGAAAATAAAAACCATTAAATGTAGGTTTGGTATACCCAAACTACCTTTTTTATTTTTTTTATTATTATAATATATAAATGTTGTCTTTGGTTTCCTAGGTAACCTAGAGGAATCGAGGTCCATACTGAAAACATTTGAAGAAAATGTGGAAGGGCTGGCAATGGTTCGCTTAAGAAGAGTTAGCCTAGAGCGAAGACACGGGAACGTGAAGGAGGCAGAGAACTTATTGCAAGAAGCCATGAAAAATGCTAAATCCAGCAGCGAATCTTCCTTTTATGCCATTAAGCTTGCCCGCCACCTTTTCAAAGTACAGAAAAATGTGACGAAAGCAAGGGAAGTCTTGTCTGAAGCCATTCAGAAAGACAAGGTAAGCAGCGTGTTGCAGTATAGTGATCAGTGAATGGTCTTATGTTTCAGGTGGCTTCTGCACAAACAGTATGTGCTGAGGATTCAAAGGCTCTTTTTGTCTACACTTTGAATGCATTTTATTGTGTGAATGCAATGCTATATATGTGGGCAACAATGATGACCAATATGAAGTCTGTATGTATGTAACTTTTACATTACTGTATGTAGACAACAGTCCCTCTAAACTGATGTTGCCACTTCCAAGTACTTGTATTTATTTTTTTCCTTAGGAACGTATATCTTTCTCATTATTTCTGTCTCGGTTTCTTGGATAGGAAAATACTAAGTTATACCTCAATTTGCTGGAAATGGAGTACAATGGCGACCTCAAGCAAAATGAAGGCAACATCATAGCGTCTTTCGATAAAGCAATAAAAAGCTCAATGTCTGTAGGAATGAGAATTACATTTTCACAACGAAAAGTGGAGTTTCTAGAGGATTTTGGTTCTGACGTGAATAAGTAAGTTACCTTTTTAAGGTAAATTGTCGTTTTTGTCCTTTGCTGCATTGCTGGTTCTCTTCGGGATGTAAGTGGCATTTTCTCAAATGTGTGCCGGGACTTTTCTTTCATAAATGAGCCGTTCTGTGAGATTTCTGCATTGTCGTAGCTTTGTTCAGAGTTCCATCTTGAATACACCATAAAGTAGATAGTATAATGACTCTGATACCAAATTTACCACCTAGCCTTATTTTGTTACAGGTTGTTGGATACCTATGATGAACATCAGAAGCTTTTAAAAGAACAAGAGCTTTATAAAAGGAAAGCAGAAAACGGGTATGATACCTCCAGTTACTTTACCAAGGGATTCTTATTTCTTTCATGTAGATTAGGAGGGGGAACATCGTAAGTATTGACTGTTTTTCTATATATTACAAATGGGATTTTAACAATGCGATTCTTGTAAATATTTCTACTTGAATATATTTAAATGTTACTTTTTAGACTACTTTTCATGTTTTTTATGTGTTTTGTTGCCAAGGAAGTGCACCATTGCAAAGTCTGTCCTGAAGCCTTTCCCTAATGGGCATAGCGTCTGGCTTTAAAAGTCAAGCATAATGGTGAAATATTAACATCAATATGTATTGCAGGTTGGAGCAGTCAGATTTAAAGAGAGCGCACATTGATGAAACCGCTGTGACTGCTGCTACGCCGATAACTGTTGGAAGCACAGATGCAACTCAGACTGCCTATAACTATAGTAACTGGTATCAGGTAGGAATCTTTGTTTGTAACCCGACATTAGCAATGAACATCCCCACCCACAGAAAAGGTTTTAAGGATATCCCTGCTTTGGCACAGCTCCCTGTGCTGAAGCAGGGATATCCTTGACCTGTGGGGGAGAGGGTATTGAAGACTGAGAGCGCCAGCACTATGTAGTATTTTGATTTGCTATTAAGATATGAGTTTATAAAAACATGATTTGCTTTACCATTAGTGTCAGGAAGACTTTAAGATGGATAGAAGTACTAACTGGATTTTACAGAACGTGAAGGTTATTAATGGTATAAGGGGTTTCCATAGTGGACTTTTCCTAATGGAGAATTACATTCCCCATTTTATTTGTTGGAACACCATGGGTTTGGTTGCAGACTTGAGACGTGTGACTTTGCTCACAAATGACACTTGTAATTGCTGTACGGTGTTTGTCCCTTTTACCCACCATAACTTCTTTAATATTTCTATAAAAAATGTTTAGGCTCTTCTGCTTTTACATGTTTATGTATTGTTTGAGGGGGTAGAGTGCCAAGTAATCTGTAAACTATAAAATACTTCTAAGGTGCCTCGTATGTGCTACAATATTAATGTTTCTCTAAAATATATTGCAGGGGGAAAAAAAATCTTGTTAGGTAAAGGATAAACAATCTGCATTTAAAAAAAAAAAATTCTGATAATCTTGAGAATTCACACAATGTGGGGAAAAAAACGTTGTGGTTGAGATTAGTGATGTACCGAGTACCCGGAACATACCCGGCAGCAGGGGGCTTGGACCGGCGTTGGGTAATTTCAGAGCAGCCGAAAAAGACCAACAACCGGCAACTGAGGGCGAGGAGGACCACGGTGACATCATTGGAGCAGCAGCAGACTTCCTGGTGGCGGTGACAGCAACAGAAATCCTTGTTCAGCCGGCGGGAGCAGCAGGAACACAGCACACAGCTGATGCTGGTGGGAGCCAGGGAACCATGTGACAGGAGCAAGAGAGTTCCTAATGGACAGCCGCTCCTCCGCGGCTGTCCAATAGGAACGCTCCTGTTCCGGATAACATTGTTCCCTGGCTCCCACAGGCATCAGCTTTGTGCTGTGTTTCTGCTGCTCCCGCCGGCTGAACAAGGACTCCTGTTGCTGTCACCGCCACCAGGACGTCTGCTGCTGCTCCAACGATGTCACCGTCTTCCTGGCCCTTCACCGCCATCTGAAGGTAAGCCAATGCTACCCAATTGCCCCATATACCTGGCAATCATCAGGACTCGGTACTCTAGTTGAGATGCTATCTGCAATAATAAAAAAACTTTTGTGATTTGTTTTTTTGCTAAAGTCCTTTTTCACTTTTTTTTTTTTTTGTTTTGCAGTACCAGAACTACCAGAACGCTTGGAATTATGGGCAGTATTACCATCCTCCTCCAACCTGATGATTTACCAATTCTTCAGTCCACTATTGATCCTTTGCAAAAACCTAATTCAATCTTAGGGTGCCTACCAATGTGAACTGTGACATGTGCAACAACAAAAAATGTTCCACCTGAAAGTGTATAATTGCAAGTGTGCACTTAATAAGCACAGTCCATGTTTTCATAATCTTTTTCAAAATTAAATCGCTTTTTCCTGGAATCCACGTAAAATGGGAGAAACCATTTTGCCTTTTTTTGTGTATGTTCAGTTCGCGTTGTGGTTTCAAATTTCTCTCGGTGGAAACTGAGGTTCAGCATGTTTAATCCTTTAATGTTTTTGCCAATACCCAATTTGAGATTTTGTATAATTTGAGGATTATAGCAGACCTATTTGTTTCCGCCTCTTCACCCAGGGTGGGTATAGCAGACCTATTGGATCAATTCATAGTAAAAGTTACATTGACATTCAACAAAAGTATTTAAAAGGGAAGTGTACATATAATAGAGCAAAACCCATGTCAGAGTAAGGGGTTAAAATAAGTACTGGTTAAACTCAAGTAAAATTTGAAGCAGATTTTTTTTTATGAAAAACAAAATTTGGATTTTTAGAACTACATATTTGTATACATGTTAATCTCCAATTTTTATTTTTTTCCACACACTTGTCACATTTTGTTTCTTAATAAAGAATTGGCAAATATTATTAATTCTGTGATTTTCCAGAGTTTATTTTGAAAAGGCAGAATCTGCACACTGTATAATGAAGCACTTCAGCTCGGCCTACGTGTATCTGAAGATCGTGTATGGTCAAAACCCAGTCCGATTTAGTATTTATTGTATATTTAATAGCTCTAATAGGGAAAGTAACCTTTAAATATACAGATGTAAAAGAAGCTCCATATGACAATTTTTCTTGTGTTTAATCTTAACATGTTTTGGGCAAAAGATTAAATTTATGTCTGCAACCACATCGAGGTCTAAGTACACGCGTGTAATTGGAGTAGTCAGATTTCTTCCCCAGGGAGAACCCTGGTGATAACCTTTCCTACAGCAATAAGCTTGGAAGGTAGGCCATATGTATTTTTTTTTACACTGCACAGCATAGATGCTCCTATATTATAACCCCTTAAGCACATGTCACGCATCCCATGCTATTAACAATCGTGGTTCTGCTTTTCTCTACACATGGGAGGGAATACAAAGGACAGCATAGCATTTGGTAGTGTAGGAACCTGCCTTGATGTGGTTGCAGGCCTAACATGTTTTGGCTAAAAGATCAAACTAAATTACCCATAAGAAAACATACAGAAAAGAATTACGTTTGAGATATTAGATGTGCATTGGAGTTGTTTTACTTTTGTGTATCTGAAGATTAAAGCCACCTACATTACACATGGACCAGGTCTCATTCTACCGATTGCCAACTTACTCCCCTCTGCAATTAGTACTAAATGAGTGTTTTCTGAAGACCAATTCAATCATGTTGCCTAACAGTGGCTAAAATGATCAATACCAGCATATTATTGTAGCCCTCCACTACTGGGCTAGAAATCTACAAAATCTTATCTACCCTGTATACAGTCCAGTTTATGCATTGTCATTGCCCTGTAGTTCAGGGCATCAGAGACATCACTCGCAACAGTCTTTGTTTGCAATGTTTGTGTGGCAGTTTAGGTCCAATACATTATGTACCGCAGAAAGATAATTATTAAGATGCACATCTTAAGGGGGTGATTGGCATGGCACTTTCCCACCTCCCATCCAGCAGCATATCTGTGCCCACACATCCCCAGACCCTCTCACAATTGAGCTGCACAGTCAAAGAGCACTCCAGCCCAACCTGTCAGTTACCACCACGTCTGGCAGCAGAGCAACCAATCCTCACGCAAGCAAAGCAGGAAAGGTTGTGCTGGTGCCGGTTAGCACTGCCCAGGCATCAGAAGTAATTTTGTAGGCGACCGATTTTTCCATCCCGTATTTTCTTCATTAGAGCTTGGAGATGTAGTTTGGGGAGTACTAAAAAGTGTGTCGAAGTTAAATAATTTAGAACCCATCCAAAATGTCCAACACCACAATTGTGGAACGGCTTCACCTGGAAGCCTGACAAACTACAGACAATATTGCCATAGTAATCTTTCATTGTTTTAACTTTCCAATGCCATTTTTCAAGCTGCAGACTATTAAACCCCAACTAAACTGCTAGGAATGAGTCCCATGAGATTGAATACATCATTTCTAATTAAAAAAAAATGTAAGTGTTTATTCGCTTGGGGGGGGAGAAAGTGTGCTTTAAAATATAAACCTAAAAGTGCTTGTGGTGCAAAGTCTGCAGACCTCAGGATTTCACTATATGGCGCAACAGTATTTTGTGTATTTCAGTGCTATTTATCACTGGGTTTATTTGCACATTTAAATGTACACTTTTTGTCCACTTTGCGCCACGAGCACTTTTTGGTTTAGGTTAAGCTGCGGTTTGGGGAAACCGCTGGTGTTCAGGCAGCAGCTTGACAATCACTATATTTGTTGCGCTTTAAGTTTTGTTTCACTGCTTAAAAATATATTCCATTTTAAATGGAACTCCGTATTCACTAAACACTTTCAGGACTCCACAAAGCAATCCACCATCTAGAATCATTACTCTGGTTGTCAGCGTGAAATGTAGGATAATCACAAAAGCATTGACCATTAGCTTGGTACTCCCGATAGTTAAATAACTGGCTTTAAAGAGGCTTCAGCTTTTTGAATACCTTCATATTATGAATGATGCAGACATTTTACTAAAATAGATTACACGGGGGGCGAGGGGAATGGGCTGTCTCCAGTCTCAAAACTAAATTGTAACTTTAAAAGCCTGTTTAAACAAGTAGTGAGAGATGGGCGTTTTATTTTGTGGATTTGCATTGGCAGATTCCGTTAGGTTTGTGGATCAGTCTCAAAGTCAAATCTGCTGTTTTCGGATTTCTCATTTTAGAGCACAAATCAGAAATCTGTGGCTGGATTTTTGAAAATAGAGAGAGAGAGAGAGAAAGAGAGAGAGAGAGATATCCACAGATGAATACGTCTGTCTCTAATGGTGAAAGAAAAGAACAGAAGGGATATACAATACAACAAAACTGAGAGGGTGAACTGATTTGCAGGGTGCAAAAGGAACAAGGACTATTTCGTCCCAGCACACACTGATTAATAGAAAGTTCTCAAATACGGGAATAAGCCCAAATGTAAAAAATGATTAAATAAAGAAAGCACAAGATATCAGAAATTGAAAGTAAAATGTGGAAGCCACAACAAATGTATAAATGACCCACAAATGTATACATAAATGTTGAATTAAAGGCGAACACGGGAAGGGGAAAAAAAAGACCCTGTGTTCCCCTTTAATTCAACATTTGTGGCTCATTTATACATTTTGTGGTTTCCACATTTATTTACTTTCAGTTTCTGATTCTATCTTGTGCTTTCTTTATTAAATAATGTTTTGCATTTGGGCTTATTCCTGTGTTTAATAGAAATTTCTCAATCAGTGTGTGCTGGAATTTTTTTTTTATCTAATGGTGAATGCAAATCCATCTGCACAGATAAATTGGGCACAAGCTACAGGCGGGTTTTGGTAGGGGGAACAGATTTGGTCTAATAAAAGAAATTCCAGGAAACTGATTTGGTCTGTTTCACCCATCTGCAGTAGTGAGCCTATTTTTCCCATCACACTTTAGGTAACATCTCTGATGTAAAACCCAACCCAGAGACATGCAGTGAGTACCTGCACATGCTAAATATGTATAAAGTAATCCATATACTCTGGTTACAAGCACAGCTTGCCTGATCTTAGTTTAAGAGTGGTGTGATAGTTAATGTGCCAGATGAGACTGGAAGCTGGAAATTAAATTCCTTATTTTAGTGTGTAATACTTTTAGTAAAGAAACATAACACAACACATTGTATACCTAAAGTCTATATTAAACAAATAAAAATTACAAAAGAACTTCCTACAAACTACATTTCACGAAGTAGAATATCTAGTTTATCCATAAACAGATGCAGCCGTGCTGAAAATAATGCTTTTATTTCATATTGATGCAATATTCCCATAAAAGACTTCACTTAGATAAATGTTATAGCGCAATTTACTAGACAAAAAACAAAATTAGCGGCTATAATCCTAAAAACAGCATGTTTATGGCAGTCACTTGTCTTTGTTTTCACTGAATATAAAAGTTTGTTTTAGGTTAAAAACTTAACATTTCAGTGCAGAAGATATCTGGCTGGTGAACCATTTTTAAATATTTACATGTAGGCATTACATTTGGCACCGGCGTAAATTCATCACATAGTACAAAATAACCACAAATTTCATTACAACAAATAGCATTGCTAATTTCCAAAAGAAATGTGCTAAGTATTAATTAGCTCTCCAAATGTAGCAACTCTACAACTACCGTATATTCCGGCGTATAAAACGACTTTCTAACACTGCAAAATCTTCTCTGAAGTCGGGGGTCGTCTTATACGCCGGGTATAGTCTTAGGCTAAGGCCCCGCTCCCAGAGTCAGCGCACCCGCACTGCAGACAGGCGGTGCGCTGACATACACAGACCGCGATATGCGGTCTGTAGGGAGCGGGAGGTGGGCGGGAGTGGGAGGTTTGACAGGGACTCGGGCTGGAGCTGCTGAGGGTAAGTATTAAACACACACGCAGGCAGGCACTCACGCACTCTTACACACACGCACACACAGGCAGGCACACACACAGACAGAGGCAGGCACTCAGGCACACGCACGCACACACGCACTCACTCAGACACACACACAGACAGGCACTCACCTGCTTTCACTCCACACGCCTCCCCGCTCCCCAAAGCCTCTCCTCCTCCCGAAGCCTCCCCTCCCCATTGGCTCACAGCCACACCACGTGACGCGTCAACGCTAGGAAACACCATTCTCTTGTGTCTCCTAGCGGCTGACGCGCCACAGCGTGTAGTCAGCTGTGCCGCCAGGGGGGACTGGCTCGCGAGGATTCACCTGCTGGTGGGGAACTCGCGACATGGCCGCCCGCGCCAACGAGCGCAGCGGGACCGAGGCCTTATACGCCGGCAAAAGTGCGGGGGCAGAGCAGAGCAGAGGCAGGCAGAAGATCCGTGCTGCTGTTGCCCTGTGCTTGCAGAGGGGGCGGGGCGTCCCTCTGCACACAGACACAAGCCCTCCTCTTCCTGTCTTTACTCCTCCAGTGTTCAGCAGCAGGGGGAGCAGAGCAAGCAGTACCTGGGGGAGGGGGGGGTGTGTTGTGTGTGTGTATATAATGATGTGTGTATATAGTGATGTGTGTGTATATATATATGTATAGTGGTGTGTGTATAGTGATGTGTGTGTGTGTATATAGTGATGTGTGTGTGTGTGTGTGTGTGTGTGTGTGTATATATATATATATATATATATATATATATATATATATATATATATAGTGGTGTGTGTGTGTGTGTGTGTGTGTGTATAGTGATGTGTGTGTGTGTGTGTGTGTGTGTATATAGTGATGTGTGTGTGTAATGATGTGTGTAATGATGTGTGTGTATAGTGGTGTGTGTGTGTGTGTGTGTATATATATGTATAGTGGTGTGTGTGTGTGTGTGTGTATATATATTTTATAGTGGTGTGTGTGTGTATGTATATATGTATAGTGGTGTGTGTGTGTGTGTGTGTATATATATTTTATAGTGGTGTGTGTGTGTATGTATATATGTATAGTGGTGTGTGTGTATGTGTATATATATATGTATTGTGATATGTGTATGTTTTGTGATTGAATGTGTGGTGTGATTGTGTGTGTGGGGGTCGGGAGGGGAAGATGCGGCTAGGATGGGCTGGCGCACGGCCACGTTCGGCGACAGCCCATAATAATGCGCGGAGTAAGACGAGCAAACGTTAGATTAGGATGTGCCGGCGCAGTATATTGAAATCAAATCTGATGTTTTTTTAATTTTTATTTGGTTGGTGTGTGCGTTGGAAGAGGGGGTAGTCTTATACGGCGAGTATATCCCAAACACTATATTTTAACTGGAAAAGTTGGGGGGTCGTCTTATACGCCGGAATATACGGTATTACTAAGGGAGTAAAAAGCATTATAGAGCCAATTCACTAATAACAGCTCCCGACACTTATGTTACTGTTCACACAAAATTAATACTGCAGTTGAGACCAAAGTCTCTGTGTGGGGCTGTTAGGGAGAAGGCTTTCGATTGCTGTGTGGTATTATTACACGGGATAGGATATCCATTGCCAAGGTGGTAAGAAATTCCCAAACTCCAACATGAATTGCCATTTTAACTCAAGGATCCGTTAATGTTAGTGAGCAAAGCACATACTGCCCACATCTGATTAACGATACCCACTAATGCTAATGGCAAGACTTTATCAAAAACGTGATATTGCCTAACCCTCTCTATATCCTGATCCACACAAATTCGTAAACGAGCAAGTGTGTTGATCTCTTTGTCCAATCCTGTACAGTCTTCTGCAAGCTTCTCAGCGTCTTGTTCTTGTGAAGAAATGGCCATCTCTTCTTTGTTGTACTGTTCAAGCTTCACTGCGTCATCCTCATTGGGACTCCGATTTAAATCAATCTCCTCTACAGGATGTCCATGTTCGACCTCTACCTCCTCCATACTTACTGACTGTGCCACCATCTCCTCCACAGCTTTCTCGTCTGTCACCACTTCGCCATCATCCTCTTCCTCTCCTGCAGACTGTTCTAGCTCCACTACTGCATCCTCGAGGCCTGTTGAGGTTGTCATGACCAATGTCTCCTGGTCCTCTTCTATAGAGGGTGCAAAAATAATCATGGTATTCTGCTCCCCTGCAGCTTCGCTTAACATGACTGTTGCCTCTTCGCCTTCCTCAGGAGAGGCTGCAGTAGTTATAATGGGAGGTATCACCAAGAATCCGTCTGCAGCCTCCACAAGGTCCTGTATGAGGAAATCTTTGTCTGTGATAACCAAATCACCTGGCTCCAACAACTCCAAAATTCCAGATGATTTTGCAATATCTCTTTTTGTTGCACAACCAGCATACAAGGGGCTTATAAATATAACCGCACCATGGGGGGCTATTCCCAGTAAGCCCTTAAAAGTTGTCTGGCTATGGTAATAGGTGTATAACTGAGAAGTTAAATCCTGAGAGGTAGCAGTCTGAACTTTAATTTCTGCGCAATGCATAATCACCCGGGCACGAGGATATGAAGCCTTGAAGCAATCTGGCACATCTTGGCTTCCAGTTTCCCGGCTGCGCCAAAGCGGTACTTCACCAAGGACAAGGTATAAATAGTTAGCCCATGTGATTGTCATTCTGACGACTCTGGATTGTGAGATGTTAAACCTAACAGCCAAATCCTGATCAAAGAAACCTTGACGAACTTTGCATAAAAACAAGAAGAACTGGTCAATGAGTGGCATGGACTCTTCCTCGGAGACTGAATCTGTGTTCACGCTGCTATCTCCTTCCTCCTGGCACTGCCTCCACTTCGGCATGTTGGCTTCTGTCGGCTTGAGTGATAAAAATACATCTTTTAATGTGGTGTAATCTTTGAATCCAGTATAAAACTGTATAAGGCTTGAGTCATTGGAGAAACGCTCCAGGAAGAAGATATTCCCCTCCAAAGCGGTGGTACGTTGCTGCAATCTTGCTATCTCCTCACGGGCAGCTTGCAACATGTCAGTCTCTGACACCGGGGGGAGATCATAGCAGTGGTCGAGGACGGAGGTGGTTAATTCTGGTTGGAGAGACGGTTTTATTTTCTGTGCTTGGACTTGTGCAGGTAAAATGGGTTGAAGAGTATTTTTTTTAATGCTATTTGTATAAAAAATAAATAAAAGGAATAATCATTACTTTCTACCATCACTGCATTCAGTAAACATTATTTCAGCCCAATACAGCATTAAGTGCCATTTATACTAATAGCAGTTAATGCCAGTTGGGGGTGGGAAATCCTGCATTGCAGCTTAGGGCTTTATAATTAACAAGACATCAACAAATTCGACTTAAATAAATAAACTATAGCACAGGGTAAGCGACCTGTCAGTTACCACCGCGACCGACAACAGTGATCTCCAACTTCCATGCCGGTTTGAGGGAGCGCTGACAGGCCGCAGTGCTGACTGACAGCTCAGTCACCGCTGCAAAGCTCAGTGTTAAATTAGGGAGGGGGGACGGAGGGGGGGAGGGGGGACGGAGGGGGGGAGGGGAGACGGAGGGGGGGAGGGCGGGTCAAAGAGATACAGCACTGGCCGCCCCTGCTCTCATATCACACGATGGCAGGGGGAGGTGTCTTTGTCACTGTGTCAGATACACACTGACGGGTGGCATGGGGAGGGAGGAAGCGCCTCCATACCCCTACCCCGCTGCTTAATAGTGACGCCTCCTACCCCGCGCTTCCTGCCTCCCTGCTGTGCTTCCTGCCTCCCTCCTGCCCCGCACGCAGCTTGCCTGCTTCCTGGCCGCAGCCTGCCTCCCTCCTGCCCCGTGTGCAGCCTGCCTGCCTCCTGCACAGCCTACCTGCCCCGTGCGCAGCCTGCCTGCTTTCTGCCCCGTGCGCCGCCTGCCTGCTTTCTGCCCCGTGCGCAGCCTGCCTGCCTCGCGAGCAGCCTGCCTGCCTCCAGCCTCCCTGCGCGCAGCCTGCCTCCCTTTGCCCCGCACGCAGCCTGCCTGCCTCCAGCCTCCCTGCGCGCAGCCTGCCTCCCTTTGCCCCGCACGCAGCCTGCCTGCCTCCCGCCCATTTCAATGTTTACTCTTTTTTCCCAACTCCCTGTGCTTCCACACAGTAACCGTAAATCTAATTTATACCCTACATCTTTGAGACTTCACTGAACTCATCATCTGAAGGAAGTATAATGGCTTCTCAAAAGCTTGTGTACATTTACACCTATGAAGAACATTCGTGTGGGTCTATTAAACTATATTAACACAACTAACAACAACAGTGTGTTGCCATCAACTAAAGGTTGTTTTACCACTACTATATATAGGTGGCTCTAAATTAACTTATAGATGATCTTATCCAAATAGGTTATATAAGTTTATTTTGGGGCAGTGACCCGGAGTAACCTCATGACTAATGAATGCTGCGGGTCAATAACCTGAATAAATCATTCAAGCAGGATCTCATGTTGCAAAGAATACCAAATATTTATTGGATTCCTTTTCTGCTTTATGCATAAAGGTTATGGACTAACAGTATAGACTGACTGATATTAATATTATCCTGAGAAATCAGCTTCTTTAAAAGGACAGCACCAAGGGATGATATAACACGCACATTATCTGCAGGAGTTGGTAAGAATTTCCTAAAATCATAAGCAGCTGTATCCAGAACGAATATTTATCAAGTTTCCTGACAATTATTGATTGCAATTGCTATGCTGAACCTATAAATCCAAAATGCATATTCCCTGTCATTATTGATGGGGTATTAGATTGGATTTGGTCGGTTATCAAACCCAAGGAGATTGAGGATTATTTATAACCAATACTCCTTCACAATACATAGATTCTAACACCATATTACCACTGTCTACTCTCTCTCCCATACACTGACATCCCTAAGGCTGCGGCCACACTAGCGCTGAGTGTGCTGACCGGGCGGTGCTTGCCGAGGTTAGTTTCGGCAAGTGAAATTGTCCCGTCCCCGCTCATGCGCGGGCACGGACGCTCACCCATGCTTGGCGCTTGCGTAAACAAAAACAAAAAAAGAGACATTCAACCGCGCTCAACTTACCCGCAATGACCCCCGCGTGCGCTTGCGAAATAGGCAGGACACCCAGCGCTCATGCTTGGGGAGCTGGTGACGTCACCGCTGTCAAGCATGAGCGCGGTCAGTGCTCGCGTGGCTGCGGTCCCAGTGCGTTCTACAGCGCACGTGTGCACAAGCACCACCCCCCAATCAGTCCAGGCCCAGTACATGCGTCAGTGCGCATTTAGCATCTGCGCTGCACTGCAAGTTTTCACACACACAAAAAAGTTGTATGTGGAACTTGCGACGGAGGCGTGGCCACGCCCCCCGCCGGCAGTTCAGCCGGGTGCGCGTGCTACAGACCGCACTGGGACCTCAGCCTAAGGATACCACTGTGTACTCTCTCTCTCATACACTAACATCCCTAAAGATACCACTGTGTACTCTCTCTCCTACACCGACATCCCTAAGGATACCACTGTGTACGCTCTCTCTCATACACTGACATCCCTAAGGATACCACTGTGTACGCTCTCTCTCATACACTGACATCCCTAAGGATACCACTGTGTACGCTCTCTCTCATACACTGACATCCCTAAGGATACCACTGTGTACTCTCTCTCCATTTTCCCAGATGTTTATTTCCATGTGTGATGATCTCATCTTTGCCCTGTCTCTTTTAAAAAAGGTATGGTATCATCTGTTCCTTGAAGTGTTTGCATCCTGCAATCCTTTTGATGTGGCAAGCTTCACAAAAGTTGAGATGTGATACGTGCACTCAAGAAACTTTCTAACAGATATTTGAGGGTCCTAAAACTCAATGACGAATCCAATATTGCAAATTAAGAAAAGGTAAGACCCCAAGAGATAGTAATGTAGCAGGTCAGCAATTTATTCACAGATGTTTTGGTCCAACAGTAGACCAGGAGTGGCCAACTCCAGGCCTCAAGGGTCGTTGACTGAGCCACCTGTGCTGAAGCAGGGATAACCTTAACACCTGATCTATTGGTGGGCCTTGAGGACTGGAGTTGGTCACCCCTGCAGTAGACCTCTTGAGAATAAATTGCTGACCGCTACATTACTACCTTTTGGAGTGCTACTTGACTTTATCTGCAATATGAAGCTTCACAACGCAACATGGTCTCACTGAAACCACAAGTTGCTTTCTGTCATTCTTATTATCCATTATTCAGACAGTGTCAACCCCTTTGTGCATTACATTGCAGAAAGGTTTTTCTGCCGGAATTGAACATTTGGTCGCGGCCAGAAGTCTCCACCGGCATTTAGCTGCGGAGGGACCCTTTGCCGCAGTGGCTGGACACTCAGCCACCGGCCGTTTCGCCAATACGTTAAGCTAATTTAAGGGGTTTTAGCGGTTAGGCTAGGGGGTTATGGTAGGGGTTAGGCGTTCAGGGTACAGGCGATCAGGGGTTATAGGGTATGGGGTAGCGTTGTATTAGGCGTTAAGATTAGGTTTTTTTAGGGTTAGGGGTTTCAGAAACATCTGGGGGTGGGGGGCAGGAAGTAGGACAAATTCTACCCTTGCTATCTCTCTAGCTACCTGTATGCATACATGGCATCCAATATGAACAAAATATACATTTTACCCCAGATTTCTCTTCGGAGGTGGGGCCTGTTGCTCCACAGGGGCATTGCTTGACCACTGGAATATACACGGCACACTCGATGGCTTAAGATTCCTCTTCCCGGTGAGTGTCCGAACGAAATCAGATGAAACAAAATGTTTTGAGCAGACTCTAGTGCAAGCAGACACCTAGAAGAAGAAACACATTATTGTATGGGGATGCTTCAAAGTGCACTGGATAACACTCACATCGGAACTGCTGCAGGGTTATTTCATACCTTCACTGATCTTATGGAATCACAGTGCAGAGCATTGGCAACATTTTACAGTAGACATTGATTAAAAGGTGCAATTCCACCTGAAAGCTTCTTTTTTACTTGAAACATTATACTGTACTGTACTACAATAGTATAATATAATACAGTTTTCACCTGTAGCTTTTTTCCTGCTCACTGATTTTTATTTTAAACATGTTTTATACCTAATATATCAGGCCAAAACCAAAAGATTGTGACATCAATGAAATCCCAAATTATAATGAATATTAGAGGCTCAGGAAGAGTTTTTTGATACATGTCTTTGCATGGAAAACAGATTTGTGCTTCCTGCTAGGGTGGATGAAGTGAGAACAGCGGGCAGATGATGTCATGTGAATACTCTAGTGAAGGCTTTGGGCCTTGTGCAATAAAATAAACACATGAAAAACAAGTAGGAAAAATAAACAAAAATATGATTAATGTGCTTTAAAGCTGCAGACCAAGCAATATCCTACATGGTTTTTTTTTCAATATAAATCAGTTCTGTACTATGAGAAAATATTTGTAAAATGTAAAAAAAAAAACAACAACTCTAAATAACATTTTGAATGTATTATAATGTAACAAGCATTTTTTGTTTCTATATCAACCATTTACAAAATCACATCCCCTTCCTCTTCTGAAAGATTCTGGCACACCCTTTTTTGAGCCCTGCCTTCTCTCTAGCAGTGCACCAATTGTATCTCGTTCCTGCCTGGTCACATGATCTTCCCCACAGAACTTTGCATCTTTGGTCCTCTTCTGCTGCACCGACACCATTTAGTGAACCCCCGAACCGAATCTTCGCTGATCGATTACAGGACAACGGATCGATCGGCAACTTAGCTAATTACTTATTAGTGTGTGGGTTGTATTGATACACATATTAAAGGGGGAAGAAACGGCAGCTTGGACTGCTGCCTTAAGTGCACCGCACTGAGCTCACTTTTCAGATAGGACTTTTTGGGGAGAACCACATCACGCTGAAACCTGTTAGGGTTATATCTGCTCTCTCCTGTGACATGTGCAGAAAGAAGTTGGTGTTCTCACACAGGGGTTCCCAATCCTTTTCACATTGTGCACTCCTGCTGGAAAATATTTCTTCCACCATCCCCTAGTTCAGGGGTGGCAAACTCCAGTTCTCCAGGACCACCAACAGGTCAGGTTTTCAGGATGATATCCCTGCTTCAGCACAGGTGGTTCAATCAGTGGCTCAGTCGTTGACTTAGCCACTGATTGAGCCTCCTGTGCTGAAGCAGGGATATCATCCTGAAAACCTGACCTGTTGGTAGCCCTTGAAGACTGGAGTTGGCCACCCATGCCCCAATTCAATAACTGTTGTGTGTTGTGCGGACGGTCATGTCACCACACGCTCAATCATGCCTAACACGAGCGCAAAGCATGACTAGGAGCGCGGATGCAGTGACCTTGTGGGAGGGGAGCGAGACAGCGAGGTGAAGCGCTCTGGGTGGATAGTGTAGCCAGAGGGATGGGTAGGGAGATTGTGAGAGTTAGGCTGCGCTCAGGATGCCGGTGTCGCTACGTGCGCGCGCACGATCGGGACACTCTCGTTAGAGAATGAGTTATATAGCAAGGTAAATGCTCCTCCTGGCAGCCAAGTTGCGCGTTGACGCTGCTACAGTTTGGACAGACAAATGAAATTGTCTTTCAGGCTGCAGTAGCGTGATGTCAGCGTCACGAGAGCTGGTTCAGCCAATGAGGGTGAACCAGCTCTGTGACGCGTTTGCCACGCCCCCGATCACCTCCCTAATCTCCTGCAGCTCAGTACTGGGATGTTCACACATCGCACTGGAGACGGCCGCACACACACTAAGTAGCGACGCCGGCACCCTGAGCGCAGCCTTTGTCAGTGT
The DNA here is from genome assembly GCF_040206685.1 of Ascaphus truei. Lineage (NCBI taxonomy): Eukaryota > Metazoa > Chordata > Amphibia > Anura > Ascaphidae > Ascaphus > Ascaphus truei. Next base: position 35,532,825 of record NC_134491.1, read on the forward strand.
GTGTCTCTGTGTCAGTGTGTGAGTGTGTATCACAGATATACTGTGACACAGAGTAGGAGGAGAGTGGCGTAGCAGAAACGCCCTCCTCACCCCGCACCTCTTAAACCGCTGGCTCCTAAATATTTAATATTTTTGCCCATCCGTTTCATAAATTGTGTTGCCTACTCAGACTATTCCTAACAAAACTGTGTGACTGATCCCAGGCAGTATAGTGTCCTGAGCTCATGGGGCGAACACGCTCTTAATAAGGCCCCAAACTGCACCTCAGTGTATGCAGACAGCTTGGGTGGTGTAGCTGTCACTTCTCACTGAGAGAGCTTCCAAAGTCATGTCCCACAATGCCTTTCTGTTGTGGTTGCAAAGCATTGTAGGAAGCGACTTTGGAAGCTCCAGCTGTAATTGACGGATGTACACCCTTTCTAAGGTGAAGTGTGGGGTCTTACTAAGTGCACAGTCCCCACACGGACCCAGGAAACCAATATACAACATAGCTCTCCATGCATCCAGCACATAACCTGACCATAATGTTGCCACCCCTGCGCTTATAGTGCCTTGCGACGTCGCTCCGAATCAAATAAACTGACTCCGTCGCAAGCCCTTATAGTACGCGCGCCGTCCCGACCCAAAATTTTGAAGCCGGGTCTATTTGATTTTTTTTAGAGACAGTCGCCACATGTGACTGTCTCTAAACCAGAGACCGCGAGTCACCCCCTTTCGTGACGTCGCTGGCGACAGTTGCTCAAAATCAAATTATAAGTTTCGCTAGTGGCGACGGGTGACGTCATCGGTCGCGTCGCCGTCACTATAAGCACGACCATAGGAAGCTGCTGTTGCAATGCTACGTGCAAGTGACTGCTGGTTTATGTATTACATAGTAGATGAGGTTGAAAAAAAACACGTAGGTCCATCAAGTTCAACCTATTCAAACATGTTTCTTGTTACTGATCCAGGCTTGCTTTATCTGCGAGTGTCACTGATTTTTAGAATTAGAAGTTTAATAGATCAATGTAGTTTTAAGTTATAAGCATCGGCACTTTTTGGTGCAGTACTACAAAATCTCACTGGTTTAGGTCCCCGAACGTTCACATCATTGATGTTTTTTTCCCCAATATTAAAATATCCTATAAAATAATAGAATCCTTTACATAGGTGACAGAGGATGTTGCTACTGACATGTTTTTGATAACATTATCACATTACAACTATTTTCAGACCCCCTAAATGTCTCCTGCTTCTGAGATGTATACCTTGTGTTTCCTTTTGGCCTTGCTTACCTTTAATTGTGCGCAGAAGGTCTCATTATCTACTATGTGTATGCGACAAGTCAAACTAGTTTTATTTTAGCGGCATCGCTTTTCTTGTATTATATGTCTTTATTTATATAGCGCCATTAATGTACATAGCGCTTCACAGTAGTAATTATTTTACTGCGCCATGGAATATGTCGCTGACAAACAAATGACACCATCCTACTCCGCACAAGCTGCCTCAGCATTGACTTTACCTTAAACGTTGGCCCTGGCTCTCGTCGGATCCTGCTCAGCCATTCTTTGTGTCTTTGGGGCTCCACGTGGAAAGCAGGTATCCGATGAAAGGAGATCTTCTTATCCACGTTGTAACGCGAGTCACTGTTACAGAATGGCACGCAGCAGTGGTACGCAGCCATGAAGCTGGTGCCTGGACTGACCCTACAGCTGAGGGATCAGTGACGTCAGACAGATGCCTGATTTAAGGGCTCAGTGAAGGTACTGGTACCAGTGACGTCAGATGGATGCCTGGTTTAAGGGCTCAGGGAAGATCTGGAGGGGGTGCCAGTGACGTCAGACACTGGTGTGTATAGATGCTGCAGTGACGTCAGACACCGGTTGTGTATAGATACTGCACAGTGACTCAGATACCGGTGTGTATAGATGCTGTACAGTGACGTCAGACACCGGTGTGTATAGATGCTGCAGTGACGTCAGACACCAGTGTGGAAAGGTGCCGCACAGTGACGTCAGACACCAGTATGTATAGATGCCGCACAGTCGCGGCCCGGCTGCCTGCGCTGATGAATGGGGAGCTGTGCAGGGTGCGGCGCCCGTTGCTCGCTCATTGCTGACAGGCACAGGACATGCCGCCCACCCCCAGGACTAGGCCGCAGCCCGCTCTACGGGACGCTTCTCCAATGCAGGGTGGCAGTGCGCATGCGCAGAAACCTCGCGGAATTCCGGTCGCAGCGGGTATCACGTAGTTGGGCGGAGCAACAGCGACTTCCGGGTCCGCAAGTGCGCATGCGCAGGTCAGGGTAAACAGCCGTGTCATCGGATAACGCGGCGGCCATTTTTCCATTCCCACCGCATGGGCCCCAGTGCTAATTACACGCGGTGCGATCTTTATAACGGCGGCGGCTGCTGCCGGTGTGATGCGCGGGCACATGCGCGCGCTCCCGGGTTATAATAAATAATAAGATGCCCGAATCACTTCCTGGCTTAGTGTGTGTAGTTTGGCTGCACAAGTTGTGACCATTAAAAATAAGTGTGTGTGGTACAGGGGGGAGTTGCAGGGTGTGTGTGTGTGTGTTACGGGGGGAGGGGGAGTTGCAGGCTGTGTGTGTGCTACAGGGGGAGGGGCAGGGCCAGGACAGTATAAAGCTGCACACACGCCCAACGCATCCCTTCCTATCTTGTGTGTTACAGACCGGGTGTGTTTCCTGAACAGTGACACGAGGATCCCGGTTGCCCGAGGACTGTAGGTAAACTTCCCACCCTATGCATGTGCCAGGAATACAGGGAGACCCCGTTCGAGGGCCACAAACTTATAGTAATTCTAAGTGCAGTTAAAGACTGAAAATTAATATTTCAACAGTTTCACTCATAACGTCTGAATGTGTATATATATATATATATATATGTGTGTATATATCTATATATAGATATATACACACATACATCTGACAAATTGCATCTGGCTGCCTAAGCAACTAGTATGAAATGAGCGGAAGCCCAGTCCGAGGGCCACATCCAGTACATTTTGGGGCCTGCGTTTGGTTTGCGAGCTGCTTGTTGACGAGCCCAGTTTTGTGTGTCCGGTTGTATGCCGGTATTGGTTCCAGGTGAACTGTAACTTTAGCGGTAACATTTTAACCCTTTCATTGCCGCAATCGTGTCCTGGCAGTGAATGGGTTACATTTTTGTTTAGTCACATTGTGTCGCACGTGTGATTGGGGTGTCTGCTATATTTGTACTATCACAATTACATTTTCTGATATACCCAGCCATTATGTGAAAGTGGTTAAGTCCAATTTGTGCTATTCTCACTTAAAGGGGAAATCCCTCCTAGGATCAAAGCGAACTAATTCCAGGGACCTGTTTTTAAGGGTTAGGGTAATTTGGGTATAAAAAAAATGCCCAGATCTGGCACCTATAAGTAATCTTTTTAGAGTTTGGTTTGCTCTGGTTTCCCCCTTTTGTGTTTAATTAAAATTGTATTTGCAAAAATTGCGTGCTCTGAGGACTGGAGTTGGCCACTCCTGCTCTGCTCTATACAAATATGGAGATTAGTGTTACTCAAGCAGTGTGATTGAACCTTGCAATAATCAAGACATTTATAAACCATTGTTTTGTTTAATGTATGTCATAATTTTTTTTCTTTTTTATATAGTTCAAACATGCAGCTCTTTGTTCTTGCTCAGTCTCTGCACACAATACATGTTTCTGACCTGGATACTGTATTGGGCATAAAGGTATGTTATTGTCATCTAGACTAGAGGACGAACAGTGGGTAGCAGTGTTGGGCCTTTTCTTCCATGTATTACACACCATTCAACATCTTATTCCTGTGCCTCATGTTTCTCTAGCTCACTATTAGAGAATACAGGTCCTTCTCTGTTAATGTGCACACTAGCCTGCCTGCATACACCCTGTCATAATGTCTCCCTTCCTCTCCATATCCATTGTAATTGGTTGCATCGCTCTACAATAATGTATATAGTGTATTGTCTCTGTATATCTGCCATACCCAATGAGGCTTGTAACTTGTCACGGGTCTGTTGGTCCAATGAAAGGTATCAGCGGTCTACTATTATTTTTCTTACTGTTCTCTATGAGCAGTTGTTTCTTTAACCATGACGAAAGCCAAGGTTTCACAGCAGATGGGAAAATGGACCGAGTAGATGGGACCTGTGGTTCTTATCTGCCAATCGGTTCTATATTTTTATTAAAGGGTATCAACCTCTTTCCTAGAACTATGACTTCCTGTTTGGTTACAGAGGTTGTTTAATTTATTTCTCTTTATTGCAGATATCTTTAGATCGCATAATGTTTGGGGGGGAAGCCCCCCCTCAGGTGTAGTCTATACAGTGAACACTTAAGCTTAGGAAGGGGGTTCCCCTGAAACATTGTATTATCACAGGATATCTGCAATAACGAGAAATACATTAAACTCAACCTATTGTTGGTGCAACATGCGGTAAAGGGAGACTATACTTTGTCATGTTTTTTTTAAGTTCTAATGGTTGAGGTTGCGGCTATTTTCTGGCGCTAGCACCCACATACAGCCCCTCCTAATATACTTTACAAAATGTGCAGTGGGATCATTCGGGCCAATTTAGACATTTGAAATCGTGATCTTTTATAGTGCAGACAAACATGCACAGCGTTTCCAGGATGTCCCCTTCCATCAGGTAAAACAAAAAACGGCATTCTGAAATAAATGTTGTCTGTTGTGAAACCGTGGTTCTGGTAATTTGGTGGTTGAGGTTTGTGAGGGAGGAAGTAGTGAAGGCAAATGAGGGGTTAACCAAACAGAAACTGACACATGGTATCCTTGTTGCAATTCAGACTCGGATTGCACAGCTGGAAGGGATCCAGGAAGCAGATCTGCTGCTGTCCTATGCCGGTGTGACGCTGGAAGATGAGCTTGTTCTATCACAGTGTGGAATTGGGGAACAATGCACTTTGGATGTGACAAGCCGACTGCTGGGAGGTATGTATTAGTGTGTGTGTTACACAAAATGGCAACACTCTGGGTAAGTTGCCTAAACCGGGCCAGCGTGGTGCTCGGGAGAAAAATAAACAGTAGTCTTCTATGATCGCAATTACCAGCACTGCACAAAGTATGAAGGGGGAAAAGGTTTATTACTCCAAGCTAGCAATCGCTGCTGTTTCGGTCCCGAGGGATGCCTCCAGGGGTACCATAACTGCTCGTGCCACATAATAAATACCATAACAGGGTGAGTGTTGTGAAGCAGCATCGTAGGGTATTGTGCCGATCGGTAGGTTTTAGGGAAGGGTTAGGATCATAAAGATGGGCAATAGTGTGTGTTGGCAGTAAACTGCAGCTTTAAATGGCAGGGGGTATTATGTGACATACCAAAGGCCAATTATTCTGGGTGAATTAGTTGGACCTGTGACCCGCAGGAAGACAAACCCTTTTTCAACAGGTTTATCATCTCTTCAAATTGGGCGCAGTATAATAGTACAGTATGTATAGATACACAAACTTTTTATATATATATATATATATATATCTTTTTTTTTTTTTTCCTCTAACCTGTTTCAAGACCACTCAGAAATTCTCAGCATGATTAACTTCATATTCACTTTGGTTTCATAGCGTAATCCAAGCTTCACAAAGTATGTCATTTTCACAAAAGGCCTAGAAACCAAACCTTTTTCTTTGTCACGGTGCAGGTAAAGTGCACGGCTCTCTGGCTCGAGCTGGGAAAGTCCGAGGTCAGACACCAAAGGTGAGTACGTCTATTTCTAGCGATGGACACTGCCTTAAAGCTGCTCTTTCTCTAAAGGAGTCCTGGTTCTGAGCAGAGCATTCGGGCCCTTCTTGTGATCTCTGAATCTCCCATAGCTCTGGTCTTTTCCTGCGGTACTGGATGGCTCCGCTCCAATAAAAGTAAAGTTAGACTGTGACACTTTAACGCAGCAGTCCGCTATAGCAGCCTTTATTGGGGATTTTACTTTGTTGCTCTTTCTCAACATTGTTTTTAAAGCAAAAAAAAATCTGATGGTTTGTTTAAAGATAAGTATCCGGGAGGTTAAAATGAAGTTCTCCCCTCTTTTACACAGAACCTGCTCAGGGTGCAAGATGCTAAGTGGAGTTAAACTCTGTCTTTGAGTGAGGTTGCTGCTTTAAAATGCAATTGACTTTTTTTACTCTACTTCAGGGGTGGCCAACTCCAATTCAGGGCCACCAACAGGTCAGGCTTTCAGGATATCCCAGCTTCAGCACAGCTGGCTTAATTAGAGGCCAAGTCAAAGACTGAGCCACCTGTGCTTAAGCAGGGATATCCTGAACCTGACCTGTTGGTGGCCCTGGAGTTGGCAACCCCTGGCCTACATTATTCATTTTTAATTTTTTTTAATTTTATTATTTTAGACAAAGGGACTTGTGTCCAGTTTGTTAGGATTTTTTTTTTAATTGAAATGATATTTCCCTACTGATGTCAAATGTAATTCTGTGTGGGGGAACTTGCTTTTAAGGTGGCAAAGCAAGAAAAGAAAAAAAAGCGAACCGGCCGAGCCAAGAGGCGCATGCAGTATAACCGCAGGTTTGTGAATGTGGTTCCAACTTTTGGGAAGAAGAAAGGCCCCAACTCAAACTCTGCCTAAACTGAGCGGGAAGTCTGGTTCTCATCTGCACGTCTCCCATCTTCCGCAAAGGAATTGTGGTTTCTGCTGCACTATAAATGAACAGATGTTAAAAATGTTTTTTCTTAATGTTGCATTAAAAATGAGCTTTCTTAATGTTGCAAAATGTTTAACTTTCTAAATAAAAAATTAAATCTTGGCAATTACTAGCTTTATTTCATTTTTTCATTTTTTTTGCAATTCATTTATAGGAGTGCCATGTCTGTTAGTATAACCCCTCCACCCCCATTTTGAGATTATAATTACATGATGCAGGGGTGACTTGCAGTTGTTAAGCCCAACCCTCTTCTTCCTGGAGACAGTGATGTCAAGAGAGATGGAGATACTTCTGGAAGCCAGATCCCAGGAGGAGGTGAAATAAAGGGAACTCACTGAATAGTGTAAATGTTTCTCGGGATACCAGGAACGCAGAGTTGAATAAAAGTTAATTTATTGGAAAGTTTCCACAAATCACCAATACATCAAATGCACACAAACTAGGGTAACAACCTAAAGTTTTAGTTGTGGGGACATCTGTCCAGACGTTTACCCCGATGCCTGTTCCGAAACTTGCACCGCTGTTCTCGGTAGTATAGGCAGTCCTGCCTTGTACGCTACTAACCAGTAGTTTTAAAACTCATTCACAAGTCTCTAACACACTTGGATAACTTTGGATATTTAAAGGGTCCATGTTGCCTCTCTGAGTACTCTGCAACCAAAGCCGGGGTCCTCCTCATCCCTCAGTCTCCATCCACCTGGACGGAGGGTCGGCCAATGCCTGAGTGGCATTTGGGGGTCCAATCAATCAGTGGGCGAGGGCTCAACTGTATGAGACCAATCCTGAGCAAGAGAGGTTACTGGATTTCCAGCACCACCCACAGGTGTAGGCTTAAGTTAAGCAGGGCATTTGAAGGGACCAATGGGTATCAAGCCTACCAAGCACGGTCCAAACAACAGTTACCCTGATCCTCACAATACCTACCGAAGGGATAGGCGACTCTGTATCTAGGCCGAACAATAGCCCCCCCCACCCTTGTGAGGATCCACTTTTCCCCACACCTGAGTCCACATCCCTGCCTAGCTTGACAATGTCCCAGGATCTCCTTTTGTATGGTGATTGGATACTTGTATTCCCATCTTCCACACACAGGACAGCACATGTAAAACATTAAGCACACGGTTAACCCCCTGGATACCAAAGAGCTGGAACCAAGCTACAAAATATGATCACACAATGTGTGCACAGTATACATATACAGGATGGGTACCATGAACTGTACATGCACAAATAAATACATTATTGACAGGTAGGGGTAATGGCGGTCTTAACCTTTATTAAAAGCAGCCAAATCTACCCTTACCGTTACAATGTTCATATAAGGATAATGATCCCGTTATTGGTTTATAGTGAGGGACAGTACCCTGTTTAGGTAGCATCCCATAGAGATGGCTCTGGCTCCCTTCAATGTTGGAGGTTCACGGAGGGAGCCTATGCACGGAGGGAATGCAACAGACCGTAGTCCTGATGCATAGTGGGACCAGCCCCATCACACGGTTCATAGCGGACCTCACTACAAGGTGAAATGCAGTGCCCAACAGAGGGAGTCTTACCCCTGGCATAAGATTAGGACCAGGCTCATATGGAATAGTGCTACCTAAATCACCCAGAAGAGTGATACGTAGGTAGCCAATGGATTCAAGCCTCAGCACCTCCCTATCGGGCCGAGATGCTAGGGAAGTAGCTTCAGACAGTGTCAGGGAGAATACAGTTATGTCTATACCAAGTTCCCAGTGTTTATGGATGTAACCAATAAAGCTGCTGTTGAATGAATAAAGATCCTGGTGCCCATTATTGCTGTATCACCCAGCTAATTCAGCATCCTGGATACGTATATTAATATTGTCCTGTCCATGTTTTGTAGTTGGGGAATGTGCCCTATCCTGTTGACGTCCGTAGTAATGTATTTAGATAACTCTAGATTCACCAAGAGGAAGCGTATGCCCCAATGGGGTTCTCCACGTAGTAACCCTGTGGCATATTCGGATTGGCCAAACCAGGAGGTCCGCAGCTAACTCACACCCAGTGTGCCTAGAAGAGGTACACGATATGTAGCACTGGGATCCTGATCTCATTAAGACAACGGGCTAATCCCAGAAGGAGCCCAGTTGAAATATATAACGGACGCTGTAAAATGTACTATGTCTTTTGTATATTTGACAGCAGCATAATATAATTATGCATTCCAGTTTTAGCACACAAATTTTTTTATTCCGATGATATTACTTACATTCAGGAATAGTAGATAAATGGTGATGACATCAATTAAGTTATGTCCTTTCCAAAGAGATTTGCATATTATTATTTTTTCCTGGGTGGAATCGGTTCTATCTTTTCTCTTGATGTTAATCTGGCTTCCTTTCCTAGCTAAACCTGCCAATATGTATCCAGAGAATATCCCTTAGTCAGTTCTTCCTACTATTATGACTGAATATGGTATTACCATGTGTCTCCCAGAACAATCCAGTATGATGTCATACCTTTCCATCCTCAATACCAGGAAATAAACTTATATTAGAGAAATGATTACTGCAGCGTACCATCAGTTGTCAATAGCACCTGTCTGTCACTCGCTGGCCCTTCCCCAGACAACCCAACTATACAGTAACTCTGACCTTATCTCTCCTATGTAATAAGATTTACAGAACATTTTTCTACTGTCAGAATAAGTACTTACGTGTGACTTAGCCTGTTATATATAAAGCATATTTGGTAAGCAGAATAATTAATGTATGGCATCTGTTACCATATTTCCAACCAAACCTAATTACAATATAATAAATATGAATATTAATGAAAATCTTACAGATGCTATACGGGAGATGGTCAATATACTGTAGTTAATGTTAGAAGAAACAACTCTAAGTATGCCATAGAGCAAGAAGAGTGAGTTACCTATTGAAGAAGCATTGATGTACAAACCCAGTAATGTCCTCAGTTTGTGTGTAACGGAAGAATGTTTTTATGTGAAGAGCATCATCAATGGCTGTCAATGCTCTTGCTTGTACTATAAATGTTCCTGGCGCCCAACATTGGTCCAGCTATATATCCATACCCAGCCTGCACCAACCCAGCAACCTGACGAGGTATGAGAGACTGAGCACATCCATGTATATAGTCCAGGGCTGCAGACAGGTTTCCCAGAGCCCAGGACTAGAGTACCAGATGGGGGAGAGCCGGGTCCAGTGACAATGAGAGGACCGGGCCCGGGACACCTGAACCGGCTTTCTCCCCTCTGTCGGCAGCCCTGATATAGTCAACACCGGTGTGAACTCCTTTAGCGCTGCGCAAGGAGAGTTACATGCAGGTTAAGGTTTTTTCACTTCAAGCAAGGAAAATAAATCAGACGTTTCAAGGGCAGCAGCTACATGGAAAACCTAATATTTTCTTCTTTAAAAATGTCATTTTAACATTCAACCCCACTCCCCATACTGTTTTGAAGAAAACAAGGTTTCTTATAAGAATTAATCCTTGTAATGTGAAACATACATTAAAGAGGGAATCCAAGCAGCACTTAAAAAAAAAAAATATATATATAGAAAACCCTGCTCTCTGGTTAAAATTCCTGGCATTATCCAATCAGTAATGCCCGGAATTTCAGCAGCTTACAAAATGCAGTTTTCAATCTGTTTATTTCCAGCCAATCAGCTTTCAGAACAGCTGAGACAGGGCAGGGGATTGGTTTGAATTAAGTAAAAGCTCTGAGACATGGCAGGGGATTGGTCAAAAAGTATCAGCCACGGTTTGACTCCTCCCCCTCCTGAGCTGACAGATTTTCTGGGCAGATTCAGTTGAATTGGGGGGGGGGGGGGGGAGGGGAGACTGCAAAGAAGTGTGTTGTGTATAGAGGTGCAGTGTTGTGTGTGTGTGAGAGGGGTGGGGGGGGGGGGTGTAGAGGTGCTGTGTTGTGTGTAGAGCTGGGGGGGGAAGAGTGCAAAGTTTAGTAAGTGGCTGCATTTTTTTATTGTGGCTATAGTGTGTGTGTTGTGCTGTTGTATGTGTAGCAGCAGTTTGTGTGAGTGTAGAGCTGATGTGTGTGTGTGTGTGTGTGTATAGAGCTCCAGTGTGTGTCAGTAGCAGTGTTTATGGGTGTAGCAGCAGTTTGTGTGTGTAGAGCTGCTGCGGTGTGTGTGTGTGTAGAGCTGCTGCGGTGTGTGTGTGTAGAGGTGCTGTGTAGAGGAGGTGCTGTGTTGTGTGTCTAGAGCTCGTGTGTAGAGGCACTGTGTTGTGTGTGGTGTGCTGTGTGTACGTACACAGAGGGGGCGGCAGTGTGTGGATATAGAGATAGCTGCAGTGTAAGAGTATATAGAGGTGATTTCATGTATTTACCATTTTATTTTAATAAAAAAAAATCTATATAACTATACAAAAGTGTCTATTATTTATGAAATAAGCCTACATTTAGCCAATAATAGTAATAATCCCCTCAGAACAGGGCATTACTGGCCAATAATGCACTGTTCTTCAGGGATTATTACTTAAATAATATCATCCGATACTAAACAAATTAGTCAGTCTATTTCCAAGGGAAAAAAGAGGCAACATTGAAATGTTTCCCAGTGGGAAAAGTTCAGGCGATCGTACCTCTTAATTCTACCATTTTAGGGGGAAAGATAGACAACTTTTATTGAAGATCTAAAATTAGATATTTTATATCAGAATTCCTTTAAAAAAACAAAACAAAAAAAAACACCCTTGATGAAACAAGGTCTTATACATCAATTCTTCAAACACAAATAAAGATATCAATCTTATAGACAACAGGATACATATTACTCTTCTGGAATTCAACTACAAATGTGTCACTTTAGTTTCTTCAAGAGAACTAATCATTTTTAGTTGAAGCCATTGAGATGGTCAGGATTATTGAAATGTAAACAATATTTGGCTACTCATACTTTTCTTTTTTTAATTCACAATTTGTGCAATGTTTTGGGGTATGTAATTCTGCAGTTTTTTAAATTTTGCAAAAACTAATTTGTGCCAATTTATTTACAATTTTTGGGGGAAAACTAGTCACATTTGTAATATATATTTTAAGCTAGGTTTGTTCTACAAAAAAATAATAATAAGCCAAGTTACATGACTCGTGGGACCTTGCAAATAACGGCAACATTTGTAATTTCCTCCCCAAATAAAAGATATTTAACGTTTAGGAAATCATCCAACGCAAGATATCATTCAAAAGGATATGGTGAAACCGTAGCAGCTTCAGATGGAATCAACCAGATCCATATGGATCTAAAATGCAGAGAGAAGGGCATGCTCCAGTGTGAATCTATTTAATAAATGTGTACGAATAATGGAATTTACAAGATTTATAAATGTATGCAACAGATTCACACTAGAGAGCATGCGCCTTTATATGTATATATTTAACGGAACCTTTCCTAGGGTTACTATTGAGAGAGGGGTCAGGTATGAAAGACCTTTGACCAGGTCTTGATAAAGTTTAACTCCTTAGAATGAATGTATAATAAAGTACACCACTCACAGTGAAGCCATTGGAAAGCTTGCGTGTCACGTTCAGACTAGTAAATGTGCCCTCTCCCCTCCCCCCAGCAATGCATTCCTAAAATCCATTTTTTGCCAATATAATCTAAATAATGACCACAAAACACAAATTGTTTTAACAGTTTTATTAAACAAAAGTTTTTCTGTGACATCGTTTCTATATGGTTCTAGGATAAAACATTGCACTCATTTGTCCTCATTCAATATCCACCAGCTCCACTTCAAAGATCAGCTTAGCGTTAGGGGGAATTCTGTGCTAGAGTCAAGGGAAACGGTTAGGTTTTGGGCTTCACAGTGATCATTCACAACTTAGACCTGGGGGGCTCATCTCCAGTCCGAAAGCCCCCAACAGGTCAGGTTTTGAGGATATCCCAGCTTCAGCACAGGTGGCTCAGAGCCTCCTGTGCTGAAGCTGGGATAATTAAGCGCAAAAGGTACACATATATAAATTATCACGAAGAGATGTATGATTCTGAGACATTGAAATTACGCATTGCCAATGGCGCTAACTGAAGATATCATATTTTAAGATCCCCTGCTAACGACTGTAGTGCCTAACTCCATAAATAGTGATGGCGCAGAACTAAAGTTAATGTCACTGCTATTTCTGCAATTACATCTAAACTCTAAACCGGGGCCCAATGTTTTCCACTCCTGAGCTACAGGCCTTCAGCGCTCTATGGCACCATCCCCGTCGCGAGACCAAGCCGGGCACAGGGATAGCGCTTGGGATGTGGAGGAGGAAGGGGTATCCTGTTCATTGCAGCAACATTACAGAAAAGGGAGTTATTCAAAGAAAGGGAAATGCCTCAGACCTTTCATGCTGCCAGATACAATTTCACACTAAAAAGTATTTTGAAGTGCAAATTAAAAATAAATACTCTCTTACCAAGAACAAATCCATGTAACATATTTGTGGAATGTTTTGCACCTACAAGGGCTGGAGAGCACTACAGCACAACACCATGTTCTCCACCTTTGTGTGTTCTAACTCCCCTATATAGTGAGGTCACATGCATGGTGATCAATGCATTATATTGAATATGGGCCCAATTTCTATGGAAGGGTCTATTGAAGCATCTATCTTCACACTTTACCTGCTCCCACCGCTCTACCTCAACATCAACTCTTTCAAATAACAGCTATCCCAAACACTGCGTCTTATCCCCGTTCCCCATTACCCTTCCTCATAGGATTGTAAGGTTTATAGGTTTTTTTTTGTTCACCAACCCTATTTTATAGCGCTACAGAATGTCGACGCATTATAAATAAATGATGAAGTCTGCAAGCCATTTCTGGGGGGAAGGTAGAACAGCCTGGCTGACATTTTTCCTTCCGAGGAAATGATGGTTTTGCGCTTTATGGATTAAACACATAGGTGACCGATTCATCGTGCTCCAATGTGGTCTAACCCCACTCCATTAATGCTGGATCAGAGCTTGATGATTTTAGGACATGGGTGGCCAACTCCACCCATCTTTAGCACAGGTGTCAGTCATTGACTGAGCAACCTGTGCTGAAGCAGGGATACCCTTAAAACCTGACCTGTTGGTGGCCCTTGAGGACTGCAGTTGGTCACCCCTGACCTAGACACAAATACCGGGACCTATATTTTAATAATACTAGCTTCACTACATTGTTACAATCTTGAATGGCTGTACACCTTGTAACCAAATACTAGTGCCGCCCCTGATCTAGGCAATGGCTTAAAAAAAAAAAAAAAAAAGACAAAATTACAGTATTTCCCCATAATACAATGCATTACAGCCCTGACCAGTAGCAAACGCGGCAGAGGGCAGGTTACAGCCATGCGGGACTCAGAAATCCCAATGCCTTCCAGAAGGTACACATTGGTAGAAAGGATACTTGGCGTCTGGTTGACCTTTTTTTCCGTATGCCCAGTCTGACTCGATTTCAAGCTTGGCCTTTTCACCTTTAGTCATAGTCAGAAGCGCTTCATCCCACTGAATGACAGAACACACATTGAATTCTAAAACAAGTGTTAAACAGGTTTGGCGTCTCATTAGTATTCTTGCATACACCGTTGTGGGTGCGACCCAAGCAATAACCGGAGAGGCTTCCCTGCAGCCATTCCCTTCCCAGCACACAACATACTTCCAACCCAACCAGGGAAGAGACACTGCACACCCTGATCTACAACTGCCCTCCGGGTTTCTTTCACTCACCCCTCTGATTACTTTTCCAAGACCAACTTTAAAACTCAAGGGTTTAGTAGCTTTCTTCTTCTTTGCACCTGTCAAAAAGCAATTAACAAATGTCATATTTGAATATTTTACTAACATGGGACATTAGCAAATGTCACAGAAGTAAAGTTCTTAGACACACACACCCCTCACCCCCGTTAGCCATAAAGTGACAGGATATTTCCCCCACTAGCTTTATTATCACACAGAATAATTCTACGACATTCTTACATCAAACAAATATTAGAAGTACGAAAAAAAATAACAAAAAAAAACCCAGTGTCCTCACTTGTCTGGATGTTGGAGTCAAACACTGTTCCATCCACCAAGCTTCCTGTGTACCAGCAGTGAACTGTGTCGCCTTTCTTTGGATAGTGAGCTTTGTCTCCCTTCCTCAGAATCCACTTGGCGTATTTCGGGGGACCCTGGAGAATGGAAACAAACCTTACTGAACAACCACCAGCAGAAGATTGGTACTTAAGCAAATCAGATGGTACTTATTGCTCACATGGTGGTGTTAAAAAGCCTGTTTTAGTTAACTAATTTATTAGGGCGGCATCAATGTTTGTTGCTCAACTAGTAAACCACTATGTTTTGCATGTGTTATGTAGTGCAGCCTTCACGTACATTTTATTTCCTAATGTAGGAAATACTAAAGGGATAAAAAGAACTATCCTAAAACTGGATTAGTTTGCAGGCATTGTGAATCCAACCAATTGTTCAATAGCCCTTTGGCTTCTCCTTATTTTGATTATTTCCACCTTGTGGTTTCAATACAGCTAATATTACATTTCTTTGTTTGGAATATGCATACTTAAATAATACATTTTGAATATAAACAAAAACCCGTGTACATTATGCAATGCTTCACATACGACATTAGAATACATGGAGCTATAGCACAATAAGTGTGCACCAGATAGAAAAAGGTATACCTGAAACCGTGGCGTTGAGATATAAGGGAGCAGATTTGTCACGTGTCGGAACGGGTTAGCTCACGCGATCGGACGTGAACTCATTTACTTGAATGGGAGTCGACTGATCGGGTGCGCTAAGCTGTACTGGCGCTTGATAAATATGGGCCGACGTCTTATCCTGTCCTAGTTTCAGAAGTGCAAACTGCGTTGCTGTCGCCTTCCTTTAAATAAAGAAGTGACATCGGTTTGCCAGGGAGAACACAGCGACCATGACTATCTTCAAAGAACAGTGGGTGCTTTCCAGGAGTGGGATAAGAAGCAGTCAAGCAATAACATAAAAATACGATGGTCTGAGAAGAGAGCACAGGTGAAGATCAAGTGCCAGCTCCTTTCAAATCCACCCGGAGCTTTAACATACCTCGTCGACTATCTCTTCTGGCTTGGTTTCCTTGGCCTTCTCGGTTATTTTCACGTCCTTCACTTTGTCTGCCACGGCATCTACACTTTCAGTGCCTCTGAAACGCTGAGGATAAAATAGAACAGAAAACATGTGACCACTACAAACCCTCACATTGCAGGTACCTTGGTAACCAGATGGGATCCAATGGTAATCAACATTACGTCCTATCTATTGCTAGATAAACAATGTGTATTGCACGCTGTGTAAACAAGGTTTATTCCCATATGACGCAAGGATAAATAATGAAAGCAGAACTGTTTAGAAATAATCTAGCACATGTTCTATTATAAATTAAACCATTGCATGTACGATAAACATTCTGCACATACCTTACTCTCAAATAGCTTATTGTACGCAGTTACCAGCTGATCTTTCTTTGCAGTTTTGGCTACATTCTTTATGTTTCCAAGTAATTTATGTTCTGAAAGAAACTACGAATCAGAAGAGATAGTTGAGTAGGTGCAAATAGACAATCGAGGACAGTACAATTATCACGTTTATTACAAGGCTGCTTAGTATGTACAAAGCACATTTTAATTGGAAAGTGCATTACAATTGTATTCCAATGGTCCCTATTCAATATTATGTGAAGCGGTCTTCAATGTGGAAGTCAAGCTCTATTTAATTGAATGGAGATTAAATTTTCCACAGCAAGGGGAGATGCCCTCACAGTATAATGAATTGGGGTCACAGTTTTCCATGCAGTCACCTAAACAGATTAGGGTAATGAATAAAAGTAGCAAGTGCCACTATATTTGTGGCACATCAGGGTAGGGCCATTGTATTCATTAGGCAGTGTGCCTATGGCCTACAAAAAAAAGTTGAGAAAAAAAAAATCTATTGATCTGAAAATAGGAAAAGGAACTGTAAAATCACAACGATTAACTTACGGCTAAATAAAGATAAAAGGTATCTTAAAATTAAATTATACAACTATATAGAGTAAAAGTTTGCTTAAAATACAAAAATATCCTGTAAACAATACTAAAATGAAACTTTAAGTGGTAGGTATATTACTTATGCGTAGAGCAATTATGAGTGAATATTCTAATTATACATTAGTTACAATTTAACAATACATAATTAAATCAGTGGTTAACATAACATTTGCACTGTATTTCGTGTTATCAGTAACTTGTGTAGTTGTGAATACTTTAAAATGCAATTAAGGTAGCATCCAGCAATAGAAAAAAAATTGCACTGCACATGCATCCCAAACGGGTAGAGCCCACTAAGCATTAGTTCACGCAACTGCATTGCGCACGAGGCGTGGGGCCTACGAACGCAAGTTTCTAAGGCCTATGAAGATCTTAAAACAGCGCTGCATCCGGGTCCAGCACAGGCTCTAAATGGGATTGAACATAGCATAGTCAACATCTCGCAGGCTTGCACGAAACAATAGACCCTGTGCACAAAGCCAAAACAATAGACCCTGTGCACAAAGCCAAAACAATAGACCCTGTGCACCTAAAAAAAAAATCTCTCCTATGCCAACACCCTTTATTTTGAACTCCCACAAAAAGGAATTTGATATGCGATGTGAAGCATTAACATCACTGCTAATTGAATAATTAATGACAAGCAGAGGGTGGTACCGGATTACCGCACCGCCCGACACAGCCCCGCCATGTGCGCCTCAGGCTGCACCGGGCGGCTCCCGGTGCCACACCCATCCGCCATATGCCCGGGTTGCACCGGGCGGCTCCCTGCGCCACGGTGCGCACCGCGCGGGGATCTCACCGGGTCCGAGCCGTGGTCCTGCAGGAACTTGATGATGTCTTTCTTGGGCAGATCGTCACTTTGCAGCTGCTGCTCACTCCACTCGCGTGCGGGCGCGCTGGGGGCCGCCATGTCTCTGCGCTTTTTTTTCTCTTTGGTAAAAGCTTTATTCAGGAATGTGATTTACAAAATGCACGGTGCGGAAGTGTTAACCACGTGACTGAGTGCAAAGTGGCCATCTTAGATCTGGGCAACAGCTCACATGTTTTGAACGCGTTCAGGAAACGTGCTGCCCTGTTATTAAGCAGTGAAATAAGAGCTGTGTGTATGTGTGATTATGTTTTACATATTACACAGCAGGCGGCAGTATGTGCATTCTGCGTTTCATGACGTTGCACAGATATAATTAAAATAAAATGATGACATTAAACAGACGTATTCACATAAGAGGAATTTTTCTTTGTTTAAAGTCACATTCCCATTTCATTTTTCTTTTCTATGTCACGCACATTGCAGCTTGCCCAAATCACACAGGCAGATACATCACGCGGCTGCCAGGCCTCGGCTGAATTTGTATGTTTGAAAAATAAATGATATATTTTAAACCGAAATTAAGTAAATAAAGAGTATTCCTTCAGCTATTTAAAATAAATTGGGCGCACAAGTGCCAGCAAACTAATCTGGTGTAGTATTTCACGCACTAACCTGTATGTACAGTACTGTGTGTTAGGCATTACAAACCAGCATTAAACTTTTAGGTTACATGAGAATTAAACTAAATAATCTCCGTGGATAGTAATAATATAAAGTAATATACAATTTAAATATAATATAATTACTAATATGAACACTGTATAAGTTACAGTAACAATGCTGCAGTATATGTTACAGTAATAATGCTGTAGAAAGTAATAGTGCTGCAGTATTTGTTACAGGAATAATGCTGTAGTATGTTACAGTAATAATGCTGCAGTATATGTTACAGTAATAATGCTGCAGTATATGTTACAGTAATAATGCTGCAGTATACATTACAGTAATTATGCTGCAGTATACGTTACAGTAATAATGCTGCGGTATATGTTACAGTAATAATGCTGCAGTATACATTACAGTAATTATGCTGCAGTATACGTTACAGTAATAATGCTGCGGTATATGTTACAGTAATAATGCTGTAGTATGTCTCGCCCAGCCCTGCGGTCACTGCTCTGCCCCGCCCCCTCTGCCCCCTCCGCCATGCGGGCCATGCGCAGCTGACATTTGGAACGCAGGAGCGTCACTTCTGGTAATGTGAAAGCGCTCCATCCAGAGCCCAGCGGAAGTAAGCAGTTGGTGTGATGTGAACGCGCTAGCCCGGTCAGTGCATATACACGCGTGGGGAGAGTGTGGGCTCCCCTCATGGCGCTCAGGTCTCGCGTGTGCTGCTGACAGCCGGCCAGGCTGGGGGCGGCTCTGCCGGCGGGTGCCCCGGTGCTAACCCCTCCGGTATGAGCGGGAAACAGAAGACCCTCTTCCAGACGTGGGGGTCCTGCATCGCCCCCCACACCAGGAAACCCAAGGAGTCCAAGCCCACCAGAGGCAAAGTAAACACTGGTGGGCGGGGGGAGTCTGTGTCCCGGGGGGGCCTCCACCCAGCTCCAGTGCCTGCCAGGCAGCCTCCACCAACTGATGATGATGATGATGATGTGCTGCTGGTTGCAGTCTATGAGGCCGAGAAGAGTTTAAATGAAGCGGTCACCCGGGTGCCACAGAACGCACGTCTCACTGGGAGTCATGGGCTAGACACCACGCCATTCCATGGACAGCTATGGGATCTGCACCACGATCCATCTTCCACCCATGTCCAAACCCTTCCTGAAGATGGGTACAATCCCTTGGCCACCCGTGACCCTGGGCATGATCCCACGGTCACGTGTGTCCATGATCTCCCAGCCACCCATGTCCAAAACCTGCCCGGCTTTGACCTGTCTGCGGGGCACGTGTGGATCTATCCAACCAACTTGCCTGTGCGAAACTACCAGTTCAACATTGCTTACACTGCCCTACTTCACAACACCCTGGTGTGCCTGCCCACTGGGTTGGGCAAGACTTTCATCGCTGCTGTGGTGATGTACAACTTCTACCGCTGGTACCCTTCGGGCAAGATCGTCTTCATGGCTCCCACCAAGCCACTGGTAGCCCAGCAGATTGAAGCCTGTTTCAGAGTCATGGGAATCCCTCAGAGACACATGGCAGAGATGACAGGTATTAAAAGGTCAAAGCATGATGGTGACAGGTACCACTGCTGCTTATTTACAAGCGCAGAGTAGTTCTAACATCTGAGTCCTCTGTCATACTTTCATTATAAAGAATGTGGGTTTCTTTTTACTCTCTGGGTAGGACTGACCCTGTGATCTCTTGGCTGCAATGCATTGCACGTCCGCCTTTTTCTTCTTTTGTTTTTCTCCTAACATAGGGTTGAAGCAGGGGGTCTCCGAAGTTGAACCCCATTAATGTCATCTCTGGGGACCCCCTCCTTCCCGAGATACCTCCGTAGTGTTCATGTAATGGCAGCGTTTTAAAGCTCCCGCGCCCTGTGCACCAATAGGAAGCCATGACGTAATCAGGTTCGGCTTCCTATTGGGCCCGCTTAACGCGGGAGCTTTAAACTTTGCTGAGATACCGGGAACCCCCTTTGGAGGTCTGTATCTGGGGAAGCAGGGGGTCCCTGGAGCCGAAATTAGGGTTAATCTCCGGAAACCCCCCGCTTCAAATCTGTGTTATAAACAAACCCCCCCTTGAATTGCTCCTTTAAGGTATGGTCTCTAACACAAATTCACTGTTTTGGCAGGGAGCACTCAGGCTCAGAATCGCAAAGAGATCTGGCTCAAGTGTCGGGTTTTCTTCCTAACGCCACAGGTCATGGTAAATGACCTCTCTCGCGGCGCCTGTCCTGCTTCCGAAATCAAATGCCTGGTCATTGATGAAGCCCATAAAGCTCTGGGTAACCATGCCTACTGCCAGGTAAGTCACAACTTGTATCCCCTTTCCATAGAGGTAGGCTCTGGAGTGTTACATACCATGCAGTTGCCAAAGGCTGAAGTCTTTCCGTAGACATTCCCTTATGAGGTTTCACGGGCCATCTCTAAACCCGTTTTGAATGGTGTTACTTCTAGAAGAATATTGAATTCGAAGCAACACCTGTATACCATTTTCAAAATGCTATAGGAATGCATATATTTTTTTAGTGTCCTTTTAATTCGAATTAGAAACATTACTTTCAAAAGAGCCGTCTGTGGGTAGGTTTGCTGCTTCTGCACTTCTGAGCTCCCACCTTGACAAAGGCTGCCTGTGTGCAGCCGAAACGTTGGATTTATGCTGGATTAAATGTTCTACTTTGTGATAAAACCGTGTGCCTGGACTATTCTCTTTAACCTGATACCACTTGGGGACCTGGTAGGATGACATTATAGGGGGGCTTGGTCTGTGGGCACCGGCAGGTGACATTATAGTGCTTCATTGATTGTGTGCCAGATCACCTCTTTCTATTGTCCGCACTTCTGTAACCCAGGCGGCCTGAAAAGCTGTGTAATACGGCAGTGTAAGAGATGTGTCCAGAGGTACATATAATGGAGACCGATTTGGGTGAAATGATATCTTGGCTTTATTGCGCCTGTTCCTTTTATCTAGGAAAAACAAAATAACAAACCCCTATCCCTTTTGTAAGGGATAACTTACTTCCCCAAACCCTATCTGCAGGACTGGAGGGATATTCCCATTACCAGCCTATCACCCCAAAGTCTCAGGAGGTACATTAAGCAGGTGGCCCTCCATGTCAGTCTCTGGCAGGTTCCTGGGTCCTCTGTGTCCAGGAAATATAGGTCTCTGGGTGTCTTGATCTCAGCGACATTGGTGTAGTCGGCACGGAATATTGGCACCTAACCATTATCAGATGTACTGTACATGTTTGACTCCTTTCCTGATTGAAGGTTTAAGATGTCTTGACCTTTTTGTAAAAAGTCATCATTAATCATTCTTTTCTATTTTTATGTACATATTTTTGGTGGATGTGTGTTTTTTTTATTTTTTAGGTTGTGCGAGAGTTGAGCAACTACACAACGCAGTTTCGGATTTTAGCTTTGAGTGCAACGCCAGGCAGTGACGCCAAGGTAAGCAAAGATAAAGGCCCGGGTTAACTAAACAGCGTTATGCTACAAGGCTCCTTCCAGCACACTGGAGTGGGCTGTCTTTCCCTGCCGGATATTCTCATGGAGTATCTCCGCCTTGGACATAATGAGTCACTTGCTCTGTATTACCCTCCCACAACGCGCACCTTTTTTTTAGTCTGCCTCTTATGCACATCACATCTAGGAGCTACATTTTAGTGACACTTCTTTTAGGAAAGATACTCTGATTAACCAGAGGATCCCACATGTTTTATTGTATTGTCTCCTTGCCTGCTAGAGAGGACTGCAACACATCGAAAAGCTGTGTTCCCTTGTGGCAGCCAAGGAGTTAATAAGAGAGAGAGAGAGAGGAGAGGGTTGGCAGGTTAAGGCTGTTTATGAGGGATAAAAGCGAGATTTCTGCCAAGATTTATTTTGTTGGGACACAAAGTTAAAGGTGACTAGGGATATGGTTTTTTTTTTTTTTTTTTAAATCTAGGTGGGAAATGGGGAGTCTACAGAACTGAACCCCATTAATGTCACTTCCGGGAACCCCCTGCTTCACGAGATACCTGCATAGGTCATGCTCGTAGTAACCCTGGCTGGACAAGCAATATGGCGGTTTAAATGTCCCATTCTACGCGGGCCAGTAGGAAGCCACAATGTAATCTGTCGCGGATTTCTATTGGCTTGGGTGATGCGGGACATTTAAACGTGCAGGAGATACCGGCACGAGCTTATCCGGTAAGGATCTCGGGAAGCAGGGGGTTCCTGGAGCTGAAATTTAACCGACTTAACTCCGGACACCCCTTGCTTCCCACCTCGGATTTTTTGAAGTGAAACTTCTTTAGTGGCACCTCATTCCTAATGGGACAAAAATGGATTGTGGGGATAGAAAATTAAACGGATGTGACGTCACAGTGCTGGCAGTTGAGGCCAGGCTGTGTTCTGGCAAATCATATGCGATAGCCGCCGGCGCCGCTCCTAACCATCTTTGTTCCCCCCCAAACGGTCCCCCCCACCTGCTCAACATTTACTCGCCGCCGCAGCTCCTAACGAGCACTGCTCCCCCCACCCGCTGACATGCCGCCGGCGCCGCTCCCCCTCAAAATTTAATTGCCGCCACTCCCTGCTGACCTCCCCCGGCCGAGGCATGGAACGGGGGGGGGGGGGGAGGGTTGAGTGCGCTGCGTTCCCCACAGCACCATCAGAAGGGGATCGCTGCAGCGCTCCCCTCGAAGCCAGCTCCCGCTGACGATGACGCGCTGCCCCCCTTCCCCCGCCGACACTGCCTCCATCGCCTCTGCCCACGCAGTACTTCCGGAGGGGGGGGGGCTTTATTAAGGTATCTGCCCCTCACATACGCCGGGCCCGGTGCGGCCGCGTCTCGCCGGGGGTGGGGAGGAGGAGAGACTCAGGCAGAGCCGCCGCGGGTCCGCAGCTCTGCCTGCCTGGGGTGGGGGGAGTCAGGAGAGAGGGGGCAGGACACAGAAAGAGAGACACACATACACTGACAGACACACACATATACATATACACACACACACTGACACACTGACACACTGACACACTGACTGACTGACACACATACACACACACTGACTGACACACATACACACACACTGACTGACACATACACACACACACTGACTGACACACATACACACACACACACACACACACACACACTGATTGACACACACACACACACACACACTGACTGACACACATACAAACACACACACACACACACACAGACATACACACACACTGACTGACACACACACTAACTGACACACATACACACACACACTGACTGACACACACACACTGACTGACACACATACGCATGCACACTGACTGACACACATGCACGCACTGACTGACACACATGCACGCACTGACTGACACACATGCACGCACTGACTGACACACATGCACGCACTGACTGACACACATGCACACACTGACTGACACACATGCACACACTGACACACTGACTGACACACATGCACACACTGACTGACACACATACACACAATGACTGACACATACATACTCTCTGACTGACACACATACATACACAAACACACATACATACACTCTGACTGACACACATACATACTCTCTGACTGACACACATACATACTCTCTGACTGACACACATACATACTCTCTGACTGACACACATACATACTCTCTGACTGACACACATACATACTCTCTGACTGACACACATACATACTATCTGACTGACACACATACATACTATCTGACTGACACATACACTGACTGACACATGTGTGCCGAGCACGCGCATTATAAGTCAATTTCTGTGACAAAAGTCAAAGAAGTTTCACTTACTATGCGCGTGCACAGCACACACAGCTTTTTTTTTTGTGCTCTTTTTAACGTAAACAGCATCACGGCAGAAGTGGAGCCATTTAATGCAGTAAAGCAATTCAAAGCTTCTTAGGATTGCCTAAATATTAAAGAAAACCGGCAAGTGAACAGTGTCTGAGGCTTTATTACAGACGGGAGTATAGCCAGGTTAGGTTTGTCCTGTGGTGTAGATCGCTTATCCATTTCTATGTGAACTGATGTATAAAATGTGGGCGGGGAGGAAAAGACTGGCCATCGGACCTTGCAGGTGATGGTGCCCGTGGCATAGGCACAAGTCTCTGCTTTTATTTACTAAAGGTGAAACTTTGCCGCTTGTGACCTGAGATTGTTTTTTTTGTGCGTTTCAGTCCGTTCAGCATGTGGTGTCCAATCTGCTGATTGCACAGATAGAGCTGCGCTCCGAGGACTCCCCGGACATCCAGCCTTACTCCCATGTCAGGCAGCTGGAGAAGTTGGTGGTGCCACTTGGCGATGAACTCGAAGCTGTGCAGAAGTCTTACCTACAGGTGAGATCTTCACGGTTGTCCATGCTTCAGCATTTCATTTATTTCGAAGCCCGCACGAGTTTGGTTTTACTGAAGCTCTGATCTAGTCCGGCTTCTGATCCAAAGGCAATCTAAGCCTCACCGTAGGAGAGCTTTAAAACCTTGGAAGATCCTTTACATTTAATAAGTTGTATAAACTAATCATGTACTTGCATCTGCCAGAAAATCTGCTGTAATTCTCCTTGGTGCCAAAATCTGTGATGTCTTTAATGTAAGTAGATGCTTACGGGATTGATTTAAATGTAAATTACATTTGAAAAAGCTTTTTCACTCGTCTGCTTGGCACGTGACTTGTAGGAATAGGCCTGGTTGGGTGATCGGACTGTATAGTTATAGAATGTGTTATAGGTTGTTTGCCGAGTATTGTACAGTACTGCATTTCTGGTATAAGTGAATAGATTGCTCCCACAATATCTGCCCATCTGAAGCATATGTTGGGGTTACAGGCTCCGAAGATTTACAGCCACAAGCGTCCAGTATTCCAACAAACAATACAAGGTGCTGTGGCCAGACCAACATCAGATTGGGAACCTGTAGTTGGCCTCAGGCCTGCAACTTTCTGCTAGTGCTATTTACCTGCCTGGATATCTTACAGTAATCCAGTTGGTGGCAGTGCCGCTGTAAATGATCAGTGCCAAGATTGCATCACTAGTCTCATTATTGTTTGTAAGGAAGCAGACTTTAAAATGTGACCGTGGAAACCTTTTAACCGTTTATACTTCTGCCTGAGACCTGCAACAATGCTTGTTCTAAAAGCCTGCACAACACACGGAGCTAGAGGCCCTAAAGGTGGATTTTATTGCTGCGTTTAAGTTTGCCATTAGAAAGAATAGGGTTGTGGCGATTAATATTTAGAGTTACTGCTGTATTAAGTTAGAATTAGGATTCATAAATGGGTTACTGTATTTTGTCTCATGTACATACACAGAAATTGCCTTAAATCGGCGTTCATAAAGCTAGGTGTAAAATGAAATGTTAAGTCATAGAGATCTGTGTTAATCAGCGCTAGCGATGCAATTTCTTGAGGGTCTGGGATATCTCTGTTTTCTTCATGAGGGTTATTAACCTCTTAGGGTTCATTTCAATATTCTCCAAAGTGACCATTCGGACGATTTCGGACAAAAATCCCCATTGACTTTAATAGTGGTTGATGAAGATGGCACAGATAGCAGCTTTGGAGTATACAGAATTTACCCCTTAGGCCCGTATTCAGATAGGATAGGGGAGACCAATTCTAGTCCTCAAGGACCAACTACAGGTCAGGTTTTCAGGATATCCCTGCTTCAGCACAGGTGGCTCAGTCATTGAGTTAGGACATGCTAAAACTTAGAACCCTTTAGTGAATATGCGCCTCAGTGTAGACCTTTTAGTACTCCAAGGGACTAGCTAGTTATGGGTTAACCATTTAGACTTGTTGAACTTATTAATATATTAATCCCTTACATTTATTATTAATTATTGATTATTATTATTTTTATTGATTATTAATTATCATCTATTATAGATTGGCTAATCTAGTCTATAATGGCCCTGGTATACATACACAAGATAGACTTAATGCCATCCCGGGATAGGGGATAACATTGGGATTATTTTGGCAGTAGCCCAATTTTGCCAGGTATCGGAGTTTAGTGACTGGTATATGAATAACTAATTATCCATTCATTCCTCATTTGCATGCTCTGCCATTACATATTATATTGATCTTCAGTGAATCCCCCCCCATGGTGGTGTATCAGGTGATGTCATTTTATCCTTAACAGTCCTCGCCAAGCGATTGAAAGCCGTATTTAATATTTCCAAACATGACAGCCCAGCACAGGGATTTCCGGAGAAAATACTGCTTTCCCAGTTATTCACTATTTGGATTTGCCTTTTGAATTTCTGAAATACTGCACACAACATAAGTTCAGTTGTTTTCAATGTAATATTATGTATCCCTGCAAAGTGTGTGATGATATTGCTGATACAACATAAGCAGAGATGGTGTTGTGTATCAGTGTGTACTTGGCAAAGTGTCTTCACTGTTATGATAATATCCGGCGGCTCACATGTTCTTACACCTGCTGGAGGACTTTTCTCGGAGGGCATTGTGATTGCTGCTACTGTAAATGTCCTCAAACTGATTTCGACGAGTAGTTCTTTGCAGAAACATATTGCGACCCTTGGGCTTCGCTCATGGTGGCGGCGGCGCTACGTGCGCGCGCACGTTCGGGACTCTTCTATGCTTGTCTATTGCAGGTAGCATAGTACTGGCGGCGATGTAGCGTGTCGACGCTGCTGCAGTTTGGTGAGACAAGTCAATGTGTCTTTTTTCAGGCTGCAGTCTCGTGACGTCAGCGTCACGCGAGTTGGTTCAGCCAATGAGGGCGAACCAGCTTCGTGACCGTTCGACACGCCCCCGCATCACTTCCGATCGCCTCCCAATCTCTTGTAGCCAAGTGCACAGATCGATGGGGCTGCAGGAGGGCACGCAGGTACCATAAGCGTAGCCTTAATGGGCGTGGAGCTGTGATTTGGTGCACTTGCACCTGGGGTCTAATGTCTCCATTATAGATTATTAAGCTGTTATTGCGTCTACATCAGGGGTGCGCTACTCCAGTCCTCAAGGGCCACTAACGGGTCAGGTTTTCAGGATATCCCTGCTTCAGATCAGTCTTCTGAAATTCTGACCCGGCGAGGGAAATATGTGGACTCACAATGCCTGGCATCTGCCGCTGTAGCTTCGCATCTTTTAAGCGCAAGGCATTGTGGGGCTCGGGCGCAAGGCATTGTGGGGCACAGTTGAGAAGACTCAGGCTGGTTAATGTTGACCCTTGCTGCCTCGTTGACAGAAGATGGGACAGTGGTTTTCTTTTTTGGGGGTGGTTGTGATGGGGGGGGGGAAGAGATGTGTGCGGACGAGCGGGTGAATGAGTTACTTTTGACCTTTAGTGCTGCATGTCAGGTGTGCGTGGTGTGTGTGTGTGTGTGCACACATACACAACCTTCATATCGTGTGTGTACTCGGGGCAATAACATTTAGTGTTTCTTTCACTGATTACACTAAGGCTGCGCTTATAGCGCCACCGCCATCGCGGCAAAACAAATGCATTGCCGCTGTCGCGTGCGCTTATAGTGGAAGCGACGCGACAGCGCAATAGCTGGAAGTCAATTTCATTTTTCCAGCAACCAAAGCGTGACGTCACTTGTCGACCGCACTATTAGCGCGGCCTAAGCTGGTAGTTGGCACTTACTCCTTGATATTTTCTCTCCATAAATTTTCCCTTTTTTCAATAATTTATTCCCAGTCAAGATTTTTTGTTGCTAAATACATGTTACCCTTGTTTCAATTCCTTGGCGGATATAGTTTCATAAAATATATATACTCTTATGGTTATAAAAAAGAAAAATCTGCGCACAAATTGTAAAAATTATCTTGTGGTAATGTGACTAGTGTGTGTAAAAAAAATAAATATGTATATGTAATAGAAATCTATATCTCTATATCTCTATCCGGTCCGAGGTCTGGTAAAGCAAGAGACAGCACTCAATTGTGTGCTGTCTCTTGCTTTACCAGACCTCGGAATGGTAACGTATGTCTATATTATCCATATGGGACAAGCACCTACAGCCTATCAGCACCTATTGTGTGTGTGTGTGTGTGTGTTAATTAGGATAAAGACACAGTGAATTAACCAAAAATAGTGCACCAAGGAATAAAAAACGTTGAAACCTTTTAAGAAGAGAAGGTCTGCTGCTCGTCAAGGTGGATGGCTCAACACCATAAAGATTACATGTAAACAAAGAGACAGCGCACAACCTCTAATAGTGTAATAATGTATAAATATAGTTATAGGAGTTATTGATACTGTATTTGGCAACTGTTAATATCCCCTCTACTGCTGGAGCTTGTCCGGTTAGCCTTCGGTACATTGTCTGAGTCAGCGCGAGTTGGTCGTCTAGTACGCCGCAACTCTGTGATGTCGGCGTACTGCTAAATGGCGCCATAGCTCGTATCGTGGGACCTCACCCCAGAGCCAGCAGTTTAGGGTAGCAAAAATTGTTCCGTCGTATTGCCGGACCGTTGCATGGACTGCCGCTTGTCTGAAGTGCCTCCAATCCACGTCCGTGAGTCTACCATCGTGCAGACGTGTTCCAGTGCTGAGTGCTTTCACCGGAGCTCCATTCCGCCTGATACAAGAAGCTCTGCAGTGACCGGAGAGGGAATCCGTGGGAACAGCTGATATATACCAAGTGGATTCATTTAAACAACTAAGCGGTAACATGTACCCTAAACATGCCCTGCCTAACGAATTCATGTTTGCTGTACGTGCATATTATACCATCTTACTTTGAATACTTATATTTATACATTATTACACTGAGAGGTCGTGCACGGTCTTTTTTTCTTTACATATACTCTTATGCGGGTTGTTTTATGCTAGACTCGGAGGGAAGGTTGGACTGGTCAGTGATGATGTGCACCTCTAACATTCAGTCCTGAAAAATCCAGCTGTGAATAGTCTTGCTAATTTGGGACATCCATCCATCCTTCCGTGTATGTAGGGAACAGAGGGCAATACTATGTTGTATTTATTTTTTATGAAAGTATTGCACTTTGCTATCTGGGACAATATTAAACAACTAAGATTTTTATTTTATTTTTTAAATTTAATGTGTTCTCGTATCTTGGTTGCATGATATGTGATCCATCCAAGAGCGATTTATAGATCTAGCACACATACAGGAACATGCGGGTCAGCACATATTTAAGCAGCGCAAATGCAGGGTGAACAGGCAATATTTGTAGACAAAGAACAAGAAGCCAGCTCTCTCGTCTTGCATAACAAGTGCAAATGTATTGCTGTGAGATCAACGATGTTTCGGTCGCCAATAGGACTTTTTCGAGATGATTGTAGGGCCGTGTACCCATCATTTTTGTATTCTTTCAATCTGTAATTCCAGGTATACATTAGTTTTAGATATTACCTGAACCAGGTGGTCCCCTGGAGCTCATCAGTGGTCCCACGACGTCTCTGGAACCCCTGGTACAAGTTTTTGGGATCCAGTGGGAGACTCTATGGGTGCGGGATCTGAAGGCCAACGGAAAAGCTAAAACATTATCGGAAGATTACGTGGCTGGTTTCTGTTGGTTTGTAGTCCACCGCCATATTTGTAATTTTTTTGTGTGTCTGAAACAGCATTAAAAAAAAAAAAAAAAGTACACACCCCTCCGGGTATTAAGGGATGAGATCCGAGGGTCCACTCAGCCAGAATCGCTGCTTTAAATGAAGATACTGGATTTATTACACACTATGGTAGCGTTCTCTCCACTTCTGATCACTACTGATCTCCTCTTGTCCCTCTACCACTTGCCCTCTTGACCCCATTCCCTCCCATCTCCTAAAACATCTTGTTCCTACTATATATATATATATATACCCCTATGCTCACACACATATTTAACACCTCCCTCTATTCTGGTACCTTTCCCTCCTACTTCAAACATGCAACCGTTCTACCATTACTCAAAAACGGCAAGCTTTACCCTACCTGTCTTTCTAACTATCGACCTGTCTCCCTTCTGCCTTTTGCCTCCAAACTCCTTGAACGTCTTGTTTTCTCTCACTTGCTCCACTTTCTCAACACCCATTCTCTCCTAGACACTCTACAATCTGGCTTCCGCACTGCTCACTCGACAAACAGCACTCACTAAAATAACTAATTACCTCCATGCTGCCAAAGACAGAGGTCATTACACTCTGCTCATATTACTTGACCTCTCTGCAGCATTTGACACCATGGACCACCCTCTTCTCCTCCACATTCTCCATACTCTTGGTATTCGTAACAAAGCTCTATCCTGGATCTCCTCTTACCTCTCCCATTGTACTTTCAGTGTCTCTTCTGCTAACACCTTCTCCTCCTCCATAGATCTCTCTTTGGGGGTGCCGCAGGGTTCTGTCCTGGGACCTCTTCTCTTTTCTCTATACACTTTCTCTAGGTGACCCAATCACATCCCTTGGGTTTAAATATCACCTCTATACTGACGACACAAAAAATTATTTTTCAACCCCTGACCTTACACCTGCTGTACAGACCAAACTTTCTGAATGTCTCTCTGCGATATCATCCTGGATGGCCCTCTGTCAACTTAAACTTAACATGACAAAAACAGAGCTCCTCATACTTCCTCCTAAACCTGGCCTTACTACCTCCTTCCACATTACTGTTGGAAGTACCATCATTCACCCAGTAGCCCAAGCACGCTGCCTAGGGGTCACACTTGACTCCTCTCTCACATTCTCCTCTCACATTCAAAACGTCTCTAAAACCTGTCGCTTTTTCCTCCGCAATATTACAAAGATTCGCCCTTTCATCTGTTGCTCGACTGCTAAAACTCTGACTCAGGCCCTCATTCTCTCCCGTCTCGACTACTGTAACCTGCTGTCCGGCCTTCCTGCCTCTCACCTGTCTCCCCTACTATTTATCCTAAACGCTGCTGCCAGAATCACTCTACTCTTTCCTAGATCTGTCTCAGCATCTCCCCCCATGAAATCACTCTCCTGGCTTCCTATCAAATCCCGTATCACACATGCCATTCTTCTCCTCACTTTTAAAGCTTTACACTCTTCTGCCCCTCCTTAGGCTGCGGTCCCAGTCACCGCCACAGCGAACGGCTCGGCGTGTGCTGTGCTATCAAGCCCTGCCCCCTCCAGTCCGGCCGGTTCCAGTCCCTACCTTGTCGCGCACCTTTCCCCAGCGGTGCGCGACAGGTTTTCAGGCAGGCAGGGGAATTTGAACTTGACATCTGCGACGCCCCCGCCGGCGGTTCAGCCAATAAGGGCGAACCAGCCACGGGACGTCATGGCCACGCCCCTGCAAACCCACAGCCACGCCCCCTCCCATCGCAAACCTTCCCTCTCCCCCCAGACCGCAGATCGCGGTGTAGCGCTGTGCACGCGCCGCCCCCCCGCCGGGCGCGCGTGCCACAGTGAAGACTGGGGACTCAGCTTTACATCTCAGCCCTAATTTCTCGTTATGCACCATCCCGATTCTTGCGTTCTGCTCAAGGATGTCTTCTTTCTACCCCATTTGTATCTAAAGCCCTCTCCCACCTTAAACCTTTCTCACTGACTGCCCCACACCTCTGGAATGCCCTTCCCCTCGATACCCGACTAGCACCCTCTCTATCCACCTTTAGGACCCACCTTAAGACACATTTGCTTAAAGAAGCATATGAGTAGCACCGCAGATATTACTAGATACATGATACATAAAGCTTGGCCCCCTGCAGACACACTTACCAGAACTCCCTCCTACTGTCTCTGTACGTTTCTCCTACCTACCAATTAGATTATAAGCTCCTCGGAACAGGGACTCCTCTTCCTTAATGTTATGTTTGTCTGAAGCACTTATTCCCATGACCTGTTATTTATATTTATTTATTATTTGTTATTTATATGATTATCACGTTTATTACTACTGTGAAGCGCTATGTACATTAATGGCGCTATACAAATAAAGACATACAATACAATACTTCCTTCTCCACATATTGGAGAAGGTGTGAGCATTACAGCCTGAGCGCTCAGAGAGGACCAGGCCGGCTGCTAGCACTTTAACTACAGCTCACACTTATAAGCGCAGTACAAAAGCAATGTGCGGAATCGCCTTTATTGAAAGCATGAGGGTTGCAGACCAGGGCATTTAAATACTAAATCTATTTAACAGATTCATACCTGTACTTTAAACCATTAACATATCGCACATCTACTGTAACTAGATAACAGCAAATCATTCAGATTTATATTCAATACAAAATTTAACATGAGCGTAAATGCCAAAAACACACACAAATAAACCGTTGTATTTTAGCTCAAATAAATGTTGTTGTTTATATTTAACCCCTTCACCACCAGAGGGGCCTGCGGTGCATAATTTGACCTGCATTACAGCCTATTTGGGTAGTGAAGGGGTTAGTAAATGCATTGTGGCTGTAATTTGGTTTTCCGACCGTGTAGAGCACAACCACTGTTTTCACACAGGCTGAAGCACAATCGTGTGTATGTGTGTGTGTCACATAGGTAGTAGGGGGTCTATTCTATTTCCGTCCGTTTTTTATGTGCCTAGTCACAGAAACACTGACACAGTTTTCCGACCTGGTTCCGTGTCATCATGGGACTTTATTCCTGTCCTTATGGTCTCAATCACTTGCACCGTACAGGCCGTTCAGAAATAGTCCTGTGCAGACCATGGCGACTTGGAAAACCAGCGCTGGAATCCAGTCTCCCGATGATATGGTAATACAGCAAGTGTCATTGTAGGCTGCATGCAATACAAAGGCTGTGCGCTCTGGTGACGATATATTATATATATATACTGTACTGTATATATATATATATATATATATATATGTATGTATATGTATATATATGTATATGTATATATATATATATATATATATATATGTGTATATATGTATATGTATATGTATGTATATATATATATATATATATATATGTTAGACTCTGTGTTCTTGATTATTCTTCAAAGGCCCCAAGCACAGAAGAAATTAATTATTTCCTTTTTGTGTCTTAATTTTCACTAACCGGCTGTCATCAATAGAGATGCACAGGCAAGATAAACAAAGAAAACACAGCCAAAAGATCCCTTCTCTCTCCCCTCCCCTCCTACACTACCAGAGGGCCCGTAGCACATATTAAGGTGTTTCAGTCCCAGTTGTCGGCAAAGTGCTACATGTCACTCTGGCTAACGAGTAGACGGGTGAATGTGTCAAAATCGAGTTGCATTGGTTTGCTTTTTTCCGAATTTTCGGCAGCAATAAGCTTATAGGGGTCCATGTTAAAATGGATAAGAAGTAAAGAGTGACCCACTGTGCTCATTTGCATGCCTTTACCCAGAATCCCTGGCTGCAGTGGAAGCATTATTTGCTAAGAGACAACGGTGTAACTACCTCCCCGGGGGGGGGGAGGGGGGGCAAGGTAGTCGAGACCCTCCAAACTCTTCATAACTCCACCCCCTCCACATCCGGCCCCCCAAGCGGATACAGAGGCCCCGCTCTCTTCCCCACAGCAATGAAACTGCTTGCCTGGGAGAGTAGGGCCTCTGTAACACAGCAGCCCTCCTCCATCAACGGTGCGACGTCATGTGATGCATCGTCATGGCAACACGCCACCATTTGACGTAGATACGTCGCCCGGGGGCCCCATAATGCGTAGTTAGCCCACTGCTAAGCGATAATGGCGAAAGATAGCGATCCAGACCTGTTATAGCTATAGATATTTCTATTTGCGGAAGAACTCTACCTTATTTTGAATATTCCAATAGCCTCCAATTTTCACATTTATATTTTGTTTGTTTGTTTGTGTGCTAATTTTTGCGTTTTCTCCTACTTGTATTTTGAATATTAAAATAAAAAGAAACTAGCGTCAAGTTATTTTTTTGAACGCCAACAAATTTGCAAATATTTGAAAATTGACCAATGCCATATTGAC
Source organism: Ascaphus truei (assembly GCF_040206685.1). Taxonomy (NCBI): domain Eukaryota; kingdom Metazoa; phylum Chordata; class Amphibia; order Anura; family Ascaphidae; genus Ascaphus; species Ascaphus truei. The sequence continues at coordinate 35,566,916 of NC_134491.1, forward strand.
TGCAAATTCAAATTAGGGAGACTAACATCCCATCTCTACAAATGAACCACTGACATATCTTGGGTTACAATGTTGATGCCTTTAAAACGTATATAGTAGACAAATAATAATAGTGATATTAAGAAAGAAAAAGAAAAAACCTATTCTTGGAAGTTTAACCTTGAAATGTTAATAGACAGTGTACATTTTCCAGGATTTCAATAGCTAGGTTTGCAGGTGGTGGTTTGACAGATGGAGGATTCCATATCAAGTCTAATCCATGATCATTGCATGCTTTGTTCCGTGACCGGAGCCTGTTCATGTGTTTACGGCAATGGAAGTGTACGTAGGGTTTGTTTAGGAAAAGGGTGAACACACTCGGTAATATAGTTATAGGCAAATCAACTTCTATATCCCAAGTTGCGCTGAAAAAGCTATGTAATGCGGCAGGCATAAGTTTATAGAGGTCCATGTTAAAATGGACAAGAAGTAAAGAGTGACTTGCGGAGTGCTCATTTGCATGTCATTACCCAGAATCCCTGGCCGCAGTGGAAGCGCTGTATGCGAAGAGATAATGGAGTTAGGCTGCGAACCCGCTGCGGCCGGCGGGGCGCGCGGCCGCGAACCACCAGACCCCTGTCCGAAAGGTCCCTGCCCCCGCTGCTTCCTTCCGGCAGGGCTGACTACGTACTGTGACGCGTCAGCCGGCCGATGCTGCAAGAATCTTGTGAATTTCGGCGCTGACGCGTCACGTGGTACGCGAGTCAGCCAATGGGGAGGAGGGGAGGGAAGGAGCTAGATGGGAGGCGCCTTGGGCGGGGAGCACGGAAGGAGCTGCGGGTTATTAAAGTGTGTGTGTGTGTGTGTGTGTGTGTGTGTGTATGTGTGTGGGGGGGTGGACGGCACCACGACCAGATTCACTCCCGCCTCCCTCCCACTCCGGCTCCCAGCTCCATACAGACCGCATATCGCGGTCTGTGTCTGTCAGCGCCCCGCCTGTCTGCAGTGCGGGCGCGCTGACTGAGGGAGCGGGGCCTTAGCCTAAGGCAGGTTTGCAGATGTGTCTGAGACATGCAAATGTACCCACAATGGGTATTTTAATTTGCTAGGCAAATCAACAATTCCAATGTTTATGACCAGATGTGGATTATTTTATATGCATTTGAGTCTCACTCAGCGCTGCATTTGTTCAACAATATTTGTAACATTTTTCAGGTCCTGTGGTTTGCAGTGACCGATGTATTGTATTCCGGGTACAATTCCATTCTAACATGTGATTGTACTTTTACCAACAACTGCATGCATTTCCTCACAAACCATAATTTGTCTTTGAATGGGCTTTTTCCTCTGCAGAATTTCCATGGAATAATTCTGTATACATTGACAGTTCTCTCTTTCCGCCATCGTTTCAAAAATGCGACACAGATTTTCCTGGGCTTGCTGCTAAGAGTCCAATCTGGTACTAACCTCCAATATTTACAACGTCCTCATTCTGCATACCTACTTGCCAAAGGTCCTTGAAGACATTCATCATTACTATTGAAGGAATCTTATTATTGTATACAGTTTTTTTTCTTTCTTCATATTTTGAGTGCATCCCATTCCCTTGAGCCCCTGTTCATCCCTTATACGGAAATCCCCAGTTTCCCCACAATACTTTGCATCCACAACAGCAAGGCATTGTGGGACGTGACTTTTGAAGCTCTCACTGAGATTGACGTCTACACCCTCCCCATGCTGCCTGCACACACTGAGGGGGAGTTTGGGGGATTATTAAGCATGTTCCCCCTCACGAGCTCAGGACACTATACTGCCTGGTATCGGTCACACAGTTTTGTTGTTATAGTCGGCAATAAGATTTTATAATGAAGGGTCTCGGAACAAATATTTTCTAGCAGGGGTGCACAGTGTAAAATAATGTTGGGAACCGCTGTGATTATAGTTGGAGGCTGAAGAAAGTGTGCAGCCGTTCTGAGTTAAGTGGGAAAGGGTTTTTTTTTTTTTTTTTTTTTTTTTTTTAAGAAAGTTACAATAGTGGAGACCCGAAAAATCAATAATAATCCCAAATATAAAAATGATGGGAGGATTTCACAATGAGATGTTGAAGAACCTGAAAGTAAAAGCATGTGTGAGCCAAAATCTGTTTCTGTGCATACTAAGGGCCATATTCTATATACCCCAAAGCCTGAGGATGTTCCTCCTCCCTCCATGCGTATCCCGTAGTTGGTGGCACCTTTTGAAATGGACGGTTCTCATACTTCCGGTTCTTACTGTTGTGGTTTTTTTTGTAAGGTGGGAACTTTATTTGAATCCCTTCACTGCCCTTTGTATTGCTCAGCAATGCGTTGCTGACCTTTTTGCCGTCGGAGGAGTTCATATTACACGTGTATTGTCCTTTTTGTTTGGCTTTATATCAGTAAATCTAACACTGAAAGAGAACTTCCTAAAAGAAACGTACAAGCTCCAGACGGCAGACACGCCGGATTTAAGAAAATGATTGATGATTTGGGCACCAGCCCTGGGAGCCTCCATGCCACATCACATAGCTTTACAAGGCCATTACATCGATAGTTTGTCCACATGAGTTCTACCTGTAGGCAAATCTTTTTCAGCCCTAATGAGTACATATGGGAACTACAGCTCTGGCAGAATGAATATCCAAATAATCCTTTTGATGGAAGTGCGATTTTGTATTTAACACCCTCCGTGCTAGAGAGACCCACAGAGCAATAAACACATTACTCACCATTCCCAAACAGAAGAGGCTTAATAAGATCATTATTACCCATTTGATGGTAACTGTTCGCAACTTTGTGTTGTGCAATGAGTTTTTATATGGTGGCCTTGTCCTTTTTGGGATCACTGCTGGTTGTGACTATTCTGGAGATCTCCTACGCTTGGGAGACGTTGCACACGGCGGGTTTCAGGGCCTCTGTAGGAACCAGATTTCATTCTGTCTGTTCACGGCAGCCGGGTTGGTGTATCCAGCCACGATGAAGGTGTCCCGCAAACATGGCTCTGGAGATCCCAGGACCTCAGCCAACAAATGAATTTCACGCATAATAGATTCTTCATTGGTTACTCCACCGAAGGACCTGTAAAAATCAATACCGATTAAACCAAACAAGCCAACCAAGTTAAATCTGTACTAAAGCAATCCTTTCTGCTTTTGCTTAGTCTACTCCTTTTCAGAACCGGTGAATCAACACTTTCTCTGCCAGAGCAGTGCGTTGCAGGTTCTATGGTAACAGAAGGGTTGAGCTGTGATATGTTTCTAAAGGGGTTCAATTCAAGGGGAGGATGGGGGATGGGGGTCAATCGATCAAAACAGCAAGTTAGTGCATTCCATTAATTCATAGGAAATTCAATAGGTGATTTCATGTTAAACAGAAGTATTTTGTGCCTGAGATTTATTGGAATAGGTACACCCAATGTTTATATAGTAAAAGGGTGTCTGGCTAATAGTGTTTTGAGAAGTCAGAATGATTCATCTTAATGGATTCCTTGAGTGCCATGTGTTGCTGCCTCTTATCCCGTAGCTCGTAGGTTATGAAAATCATCGTAGATCAAGCAAACTCGTGATGTTGATGCAGACGGGGAGAGCTGAGCAAGATCAGCGTTTTCCTAATCTGGCATGAGACAGTCAGCTGATTTTATAGGACCTGCTGTGTTAAAGGAGCAATTTAAGATGCTTATCTCCATGGTAGTTTTTGTTTGTACCACTACAGACTGTTGGCTCCACTCCTTTTGAACCCTGCTTTCTGTATCTTTGTACCATGTTCAGTATCCAAATATATGTAGTCGGCAAGAGATGGGTTGAATGTTGAAAAAGAAAACTATAACACTATAACCCATATACTGTTAGGCTGTCCTAAACTATATCTGTGTGCCGGTAACACGTTAGTCCTAGTGCATCATAGGTGTTAAAAGCATCACCAATCTTCTATACTGCTACAATTTGCCCCATATCTCTTCTCCCTCCCTCTCTCTTTTCTCTCTCCTTCTCTCTCCTTCTCTCTCCTTCTCTCTCCTTCTCCTTCCTTCTCCCTCCCCCTCCTCTCTCTCTCTCTCTCTCTCTCTCTCTCTCTCTCTCTCTCTCTCTCTCTCTCTCTCTCTCTCTCTCTCTCTCTCTCTCTCTCTCTCTCTCTCTCTCTCTCTCTCTCTCTCTCTCTCTCTCTCTCTCCCCTCCCCTCCCCTCCCCTCCCCTCCCCTCCCCTCTCTCTCTCTCTCCCCTCTCTCCCTCTCTCCCTCTCCCCTCTCTCCCTCTCCCCTCATTCTCCCTCCCTCTCTCTCATTCTCCCTCCCTCTCTCTCATTCTCCCTCCCTCTCTCTCATTCTCCCTCCCTCCCTCCCTCTCTCTCCTTCTCCCTCTCTTCTCCCTCCCCCTCTCTCTCTCATATCTTTTATATCTAATGATTATGCATTACCTCTTTGAAAGGTAATGGTTCATGAGTAGAAGCCCTTTTATCTACTTGTTGCTTCTGTTAAGTGGCAATTCCAGTTGGTTGGGTCACGGTTTGGAGGACGTTCTGTACGTTGCTACAGCAGCAGAGTAGGGAAAATGGATAAGGATGCTATGCACTTTCTTGCTTTTTGTTCATATTGTTGGGAGGGATTAGTAGTTTATCCTTGTACGGTATGAACAGAAAACCTTCCATGTCATTCCACTGGCTCGCATCTTGTTGAAGCAGAATAAATCGGCACCAAATATAACCATGTATCTCTTGAAATTAAGGGTAAATTATGATATGACCGAAGAATACACTCGTTAATTATTCCAAGATGGAGCCAAATTCCTAAGCCCAAACATTTCAAACCGGTTAGTAATGTAGCAAATGAGAATAGGAAGTTGATTTAAGAATGATCTTGGTAATTGGGCGGGCTGCTTTTCACTGTTCACGGCCCATGTTCACTGAAGAGTGCAAAGCTTTAGCACAACCTAACTCATTGAAATAAATGGGAGTTGGGATGTCTAAAGCGTAGCACTTTTGCAGTGAATGTGGGCCTCAGAGTGCTGTGCTGAACGGGGATTAGGAGTGCTGTGCTGAACGGGGATTAGGAGTGCTGTGCTGAACGGGGATCGGAGTGCTGTGCTGAACGGGGATCGGAGTGCTTAGTAGTGATACAGCTGACCTACCAAAAACAAAATGAGTGGTACTCCATACCCCCATATATAATAACACTTCCACCAATGGATATAAGAACCATTATATAAAGTGAGACCTGGTGCCCCCTGTGATTTGGGTTGGGTCTCCAGTTACACGGGGCGGTCCCCTGTCACTGTGCAGTCCCCGTGACACAGCGTGATCACACCGCAGTGCACTTCTTCTAAGCACATCTCAAAATGCTACAATACTTGGACTTCAATGAGGCTATTTGGCCGCAGAAGGACCCTATTTGATCCTTGACTTTTTTTCATGTTTTGGATAACTTTGTGTCTATTTCAAGCATGTTTGATTTCCCTTACTGTGTTATCCCCTACTACCTCTGCTGGGGGGCTATTCCACTAATCTTCCACCCTTTCCGTGAAGTAGAACTTTCTCACAGTTCCCCGAAGCTGCCACCCTCCAGCATCAGAGAAGGGCCTCTTGTTCTAGCACACATCTTTCTCTGAAATCGGCTTCCCTCGAAATGACGACCCCCCCCCCCCCCGAGCTGTTGCCCCAGAACGCTGAAGCATCGTTTGCATAGAAACAACGATGCACATGTTCTTGTTACTAGGAAGAATGGTCTTTACTTACCTCGTATAAGCCACGGTGGGAGGCCATTCCTCAATGCTTACGTCCTGATCTGTTGGTTGAGGCGGCTGATCCTGATGTTGTGTCGGGACATAATATGCTACAGTGACAGAGCGCGTCATTCCTGACCGAGCCTCATCTGTGTGCACTATGGTCACTATTGGGATGGTCATCCCTAGGTATACGCCTATAAATCAGAAGCCAACGAGGTTACACTGCTGCTTATTCTCAGAAGACCTATTTAACAAAATACTTTTTTAATTGAAAGTTTCCAGTGATTGGCGGGAGTAAAAGTTGGATATTGTATTCAATATAACAGGTGCACATATCCCTATGCTGGGCCTTTGCACTGCTGGTCTGAATGCAGCCAGGCACTGTTCTGTTAAAGGGGCAATCCTTTCTAGTATCAAAGTGAAGTAATCCCAGTGTCATAATTACAGTCTCTCGTCATGGCGATTCATACCTTTCTTTTACCCAAATCTTGCACCTGTAAGTATTTTTTTTTACCTTTGGTTTTGGGAGCAGTTTGATTTCCTCTGGGTGCTCCCTCTTGTGAGCGTCCCCCCTCCCCTTATCTTTATTTATAAGGACGGGTCAATAAGGGGGAAGAAGACACTAGATTGATAAACTCTTTCTCAGAGGCCCCTTAGAAATGTAACTGTCCGACTATATGGGATTGCACCTTTTTTTAATGAGATTCCGTTCTAATGTTCATAAGGTCATTGATCAAACCTGCATGGTGGCCTCCCCTGAAATGTAACCATGTAGGGGCCAGCTACTTAGAACAGTTTGAGCGTCCCGCTACTTAGAGCAGCTTAGGGATGTTACCTGAAGAGTTCTGTTCACAGATGTATCGCATCAGCTTCATGAAGCCCAGGCATATGCTTTGTTCATATTGTTCTTCTTGCATTTTGATACAAGCCCATTTGCCTTTTCCATATTGTCTTTTTTCATAAAGCACTTCGCCGCACTATGGGAACAGACATAACACAATAGCATGGAGACTTCAATACAGTGAAAGTATTATTGTATGTATTCAGATGTCATTCCCGCCTCCTCGCTTAGCAACTTTATAGTTTATTGATTTCCCCCTGTTTCAGCACACTGATCAAGGAGAAATTATTTCATTGTTTGTCTCCAAATCACACGCGCAGAAAATGATGGCGAGTAACAAAGTGACAGCTCCACCGTGCAGTGTACAACAAACACAAACCCCACTTGTGAGCACATTCTCATGTCTCGGGTCTGCAACCCGGCCTTTCCCCATTATCCCTTATCATACCGTGCTTCAACTGCAGCCAGGGATTCTGGGTAATGACATGCAAATGAGCATTGTGCCACTTTTTGCTTCATATTCATTATAACATGGACCCCTATAAACATGAATTCATATAGACTCATTGGCCCAATTCATTATGCTGAAGAATACTTTAGTCCTGTTAATTTGAAGTTTTCAACGTTGGGGGCGCAGACGTAGACTATAACAATGGACACGCACACAATACTGTATCAGTCTTTAGTGGTTGGTATAGAACAAGGGTCGGCAACTCCAGTCTTGAAGGGCCACCAACAGGTCAGGTTTTAAGGATATCCCTGCTTCAGCATAGGTGGCTCAATCAGTGGCTCAGTTGAAGATTGAGCCACCTGTGCTGAAGCAGGGATAGCCTGAAAACATGACCTGTCGGTGGCCCTTGAGAACTGGAGTTAGTAATTCCTACATAGATTGTAAGCTCTTTGGGGCAGGGACTGTGCCTGCAAAATGTCTCTGTAAAGCGCTACGTAAAACTAGCAGCGCTATACAAGAACATGCTATTATTATTCACATTTTTCTTTCAGTTAAGTGTTACACACTTTGTGTAACAAGTAGTAGTACTGCGGTACACCAAATAAGAATAGTGGTGGTATAATGGACCAATAAATCAATTAGTAGTGATACAGCTGACCTACCAAAAACAAAATGAGTGGTACTCCATACCCCCATATATAATAACACTTCCACCAATGGATATAAGAACCATTATATAAAGTGAGACCTGGCTCCCCCTGTGATTTGGGTTGGGTCTCCAGTTACACGGGGCGGTCCCCTGTCACTGTGCAGTCCCCGTCACACGGCGTGATCACAGTGCAGACTGGGCGCGGTGATATGACATGTCCCCACCTTCTCCTTGCGGCTCAGCAGTAGGAAGGGAACACGCTGCCTCTCCTCTGAGCGGTTATTCCGGCTGAGTTGTTGGATTGGCTCAGCCATCTCTGTAAAATAAAATGAGTAGTATTCATGGATGGTTCTAAAACATATTTAAGCGCGCTCTAGAATGTGATTAAAATAATACTTGCGGATTGAATGTTTGATATGGAAGGGAAAAAAACAGTACTATTAATTACAATGACAAATGATTACATATGAAATATAAAGTGCACAGTGTTGAATTAAACAACAATGTTGGCAACACCACATTTGCCTTCGTAAGCATGAAATCCCCAAAATGTGCTAGAATGTCCTTTTTAGCCCTGCTGCCTGACTTGAGATGTCCCTGTAAGGTTTTATTTATTGTTCAAATTAATGAAAAATACTTGTCACAATAAATAACCTAATAACTTGGTTCTAATTACTTGTAACAATATACATGAATGGTGTGTGTGTTAATATATATTTATTTAAAGAAGTAATTTGTGTGACACACATAGACCCCCCACACACACACATACACTTTTAACAACTGTTTCACAATTGAGGATGCACTTATCTTTGCAAATTTAAACCCAGAAGCCTAACCATAGATAATCTATTTAGAAGCATCAACTGATCATTTTGCACTCCAGCTAAAAAGTGGGAATGAACCATCATTTTGTGGTAAGCCACACGTCCTGAGGGTCAGTGAGTCCACATGTGGGGGCGTATGGAAACGAAAACATACTGCATAGACAACCACCAAATTTAAATGTGTCCATCCTTTTCCCATTGTAAACACTTTTTATAAATTAAAAGCACCAGAACAACTAAAAAATATACTGATTTTACAGAAAATAAAACCCTAATTCTACTATACATCTTGCTTCTATTACAAGTTTGCTGGGGTTTCATACCCAAGTATATAACAAATGGTTCAGCTGTTCCCATTTTGTATTTCTCAGGGCTTCATTAAAAAGTGCTTTTTTGTTTTTTTTTACATAAAGAAAATCACAATAATTGTAAGTCTGGCAAAAAATAATAATATATATTAATTATATATCAGTATTTCTCCAAAATAGAACCTACGACTGGAGTAGTAAAGACAGGTCACAGAATAATAGTATTGGCAAAATGTGGAAAAGACCTTTTCCTACCCGAGCAGTAGATGTTAATAAACGGAATATACAGGAGAGTTTGAACTGGTCTAAAATAAACAAAGAAAGCACAAAAATAGCCTGAGCGAGTTACAGAAATCGTTATACTATAGAAAAGGCTATGAAAATACAACTTCCAATGAAGTTAAACTTGCCAAATGTAGTCCTACCACAACGGGGAAGAAGTAGTTTGCCTTTTACAGGGAGCGCGGCATCAAATATGGAATTCTCTGCTAACCGTGATCCATATTGCACAAGGGTCAGCTGCTGCCCAGCGTTCCTCTCTTGCCTCCTATGATGGTGGCAACCCATCGTCATCCGTAGTTACCATTGCGGGAAACGGGACCCCTGGTGCGCAGCGAACGCTTGTGCAATATGGATCACGGTTTTCAGAGGACTCCTTATATGATGCTCGCGGCCTTAAAAGACCAACGACTTTTTCTTGGGATACTTCCTTCCCCCCCCCCCCCCCCCCGTTGTGGTGTGATTATACTTAGCGATTTTGACTTCATTTCATGTTTTTTTTTTTTTTTTATATATATATATATATATAGCTTTTTCTATTGTATAAGAATTTCTCTAATTAAAGTTCCTTTGTGCTTTTCTTTTGTTTATATTGGTTTATATAACTGTCCCCTGTGATCGAGGGGGAAGAATAAGCTGCAGCCGTTCATAGCTACAAGACCGTAAGCGGCTCTCGGCGCACAGGACTTTCCAAGGGTCCGAGTTTGGACTAATACCTGCACATTAGATGGTGACAAAACCCTCCACCGTGCAGTGTGCAGCAAATAAATAGCACCTGAGACGTGAAGGTGCTCACAAGGGATGTTTGTATTTGCTGTACGTTGAAGGTACTTTCTTCTACCCACCATAACTTGTATAATTTGTGGTCGAAACCTATCCCAACTTCACATTACAAAGCCAGTATAACCAGCCACGCACTGCAGAGACACAAAAGGTTGAAACTGCTGTCTCTGAGTAGGTTTACTGGCTGTGCACTTCCTTTAACCCAGGCTGTGCCGAAAAGCTGTGTAAAGTGGCGGGCATAAGCGTATAGGGGTCCATGTTAGAATGGATTTAGAAGCAAAAGTTTGCACGGTGTGCTCCTTTGTATGTAATTTCCTAGAATCCCTAGCTGCAGTGGCAGCATTATGCTAAGAGATAATGGGGAAGAGCAGGGTTGCAGACCTGTCTGAGACATGTGAATTTGCTAACAGGGCCAGCAACACGGGGCGGGGGGGGGAGGGGAGAACTGGGACAGTTGTCCGGGGCCCGGCGGTTGCAGGGAGCCTGACCAGCCGGCACTGGAATTTGGTTTTCTTATTTGCTGTAACTAATACCTGGAAATATAATGCACTGTTAGTCTCCCGCGTGTGTGGGACATCAGCACTGGCAAAAAAACTACAAATATGGCTGCCGGGGTGATCATTGGAAGCTGTGACGACACGATGACGCGGTTTCTATTGTGACTCCCAGCGGGCGTAGTTGCAGTCTGTTTGCAAGGAACTGCGAAAAGTGCATTTTACCAGCAGCTGGGAGCACCCCGTTACGCTCTGCGGACACCCCCATCGCAGAGCTTTTAAGGTAAAACAAGAATGTTTTGGGGCGCAGAGAGGTAATGCTGCTTTAACACTTTGAGTGCCAGTGGGGCCGCGGCTCCTCAGGAGCAGACGGCGATCTGCTCTACACAACGAGCCACTAGGCCAGGGGTGGCCAACTCCAGTCCTCAAGTCCCACCAACAGGCCAGGTATTGGGACTATCCCTGCTTCAGCACAGGTGGCTCAGTCATTCTGACGTAGCCACTGATTGAGCCACCTTTGCTGAAGCAGGGATATCCTTTAAACCTGACCTGTTTTTGGAACTTGAGGACTGGAGTTGGCCACCCCGGGCCTAGACCAGGGGGCCCCCAAAGGGTTAACAAGGAGGCACAGAGCACTGATGCGCCATTCCCAACCAGATACACAAAGATGCACACAGACCCAACAACAGGCTTATATAGTGCTGTATATCGCTCACATTGTAATACGCGACGGTTTCCAGTATAGGGCTGCTCGCCCTTGGTAAGCACAAGTGAATTTCAGTAAATTCAAAATGTGATCATTTTGGAAGTAGTACGGAAAACAGGGGAGGCGCGGCCCAGTGAGTAAAGACACCGACTGTAAACAGCGACACTGAGTTTGTCAGGGGAACCTGGTTCAGTTCCCAGTGTCGGCTCCTTGTGACCTTGGGTAAGTCACTTTATGTCCTTGTGCCTCAGGCACCAAAAACATAGATTGTAACCTCATCCGGGTGTGTAACATTCCTATGCGCTGCGCGGTGATGGGGAAGCGCTTTGAGTCCCACGGGGAGCAAAGCACTATATGAAATGAAGTTGTTATTATTAGTTTATTTGAAATAGCCATAATCTACTGTCTATTCCAATATTTCTCTAAATTGCATTATTATTCCCCTCCGCCCAAAATGTGCAGATCTATTAAGCCCTGTACAGTAATGATTTTGCCTCTAGCCACAGCTAGGGATGTCTGAGACGCAAAGCTGCTAATCTCATTGAGAGATTCAGGTCATGCCGGCATTAACTGCTGCCCAACCACACATTTGTTTCATTTGATTTAGGGCTGTTGACTGTTTCTCCGCTCCCGAACAGCACTGTATTTCCTTTTAAATAATATTTGTTTATTTCTTGGGAACCCACTCTGCCACCTGCCCACAGAGCCATGCGGGCGGCACCAGCTAACAGTGTTAAACCTGCACTACCAGTTCTACAGAACCTTGTGTTGTGTATTCCTCCATAAGCTGGGCGAGTCTCCTGTAACCACACTGCTGCTCTGTGCTGTACTCTTTCCTGCCTCTCGGTTAGGGGAGGTACAAGACCCTACTTAGGTCAGGGGTGTGCAAACTCTCATCCCTGCCTGCCCCCCCCCCCTCACCTCCCCCGGCTCCGGCGTCATATGACGCACGGGGTCATGTGACATGTCGCTGGCAAGTTAAGGTAAGTAAAGTTACAGAGCTAATACCCACACCCGTGCATGCGCCAATACCCACACCCGGGCAAGCGCTAATACCCACACCCGGGCAAGCGCTAATACCCACACCCGGGCAAGCGCTAATACCCACACCCGGGCAAGCGCTAATATCCACACCCGTACAAGCGCTGATACCCACACCCGTGCAAGCGCTAATACCCACACCCGTACATACGCTGATACCCACACCCGTACATACGCTGATACCCACACCCGTACAAGCGCTAATACCCACACCCGTACATGCGCTAATACCCACACCCGTGCAAGCGCTAATACCCACACCCGTGCAAGCGCTAATACCCACACCCGTGCATGCGCTAATACCCACACCCGTGCAAGCGCTAATACCCACACCCGTACATGCTCTAATACCCACACCCGTACATGCGCTAATACCCACACCCGTACAAGCGCTAATACCCACACCCGTGCAAGCGCTAATACCCACACCCGTGCAAGCGCTAATACCCACACCCGTACATGCTCTAATACCCACACCCGTACATGCGCTAATACCCACACCCGTACAAGCGCTAATACCCACACCCGTGCAAGCGCTAATACCCACACCCGGGCAAGCGCTAATATCCACACCCGTACAAGCGCTGATACCCACACCCGTGCAAGCGCTAATACCCACACCCGTACATACGCTGATACCCACACCCGTACATACGCTGATACCCACACCCGTACAAGCGCTAATACCCACACCCGTACATGCGCTAATACCCACACCCGTGCAAGCGCTAATACCCACACCCGTGCAAGCGCTAATACCCACACCCGTGCATGCGCTAATACCCACACCCGTACAAGCGCTAATACCCACACCCGTACAAGCGCTAATACCCACACCCGTACATGCGCTAATACCCACACCCGTGCAAGCGCTAATACCCACACCCGTGCAAGCGCTAATACCCACACCCGTGCAAGCGCTAATACCCACACCCGTACATGCTCTAATACCCACACCCGTACATGCGCTAATACCCACACCCGTACAAGCGCTAATACCCACACCCGGGCAAGCGCTAATACCCACACCCGGGCAAGCGCTAATACCCACACCCGTGCATGCGCTAATACCCACACCCGTACATGCGCTAATACCCACACCCGTACATGCGCTAATACCCACACCCGTACATGCGCTAATACCCACACCCGTACATGCGCTAATACCCACACCCGTGCAAGCGCTAATACCCACACCCGTGCAAGCGCTAATACCCACACCCGTGCATGCGCTAATACCCACACCCGTGCAAGCGCTAATACCCACACCCGTACATGCTCTAATACCCACACCCGTACATGCGCTAATACCCACACCCGTACAAGCGCTAATACCCACACCCGTGCAAGCGCTAATACCCACACCCGTGCAAGCGCTAATACCCACACCCGTACATGCTCTAATACCCACACCCGTACATGCGCTAATACCCACACCCGTGCATGCGCTAATACCCACACCCGTGCAAGCGCTAATACCCACACCCGTACATGCGCTAATACCCACACCCGTACATGCGCTAATACCCACACCCGTACATGCGCTAATACCCACACCCGTACATGCGCTAATACCCACACCCGTACATGCGCTAATACCCACACCCGTACATGCGCTAATACCCACACCCGTGCATGCGCTAATACCCACACCCGTGCAAGCGCTAATACCCACACCCGTACATGCGCTAATACCCACACCCGTACATGCGCTAATACCCACACCCGTACATGCGCTAATACCCACACCCGTACATGCGCTAATACCCACACCCGTGCATGCGCTAATACCCACACCCGTGCAAGCGCTAATACCCACACCCGTACATGCGCTAATACCCACACCCGTACATGCGCTAATACCCACACCCGTACATGCGCTAATACCCACACCCGTACATGCGCTAATACCCACACCCGTGCATGCGCTAATACCCACACCCGTGCATGCGCTAATACCCACACCCGTGCATGCGCTAATACCCACACCCGTGCATGCGCTAATACCCACACCCGTGCAAGCGCTAATACCCACACCCGTACATGCGCTAATACCCACACCCGTACATGCGCTAATACCCACACCCGTACATGCGCTAATACCCACACCCGTACATGCGCTAATACCCACACCCATCTAAATGTTCTTCTTAGAAAACACAAACCCCACTATCAATTACTGCTGCCTATTAACACTGCCTCTCCCTATTAACACTGCCTCTCCCTATTAACACTGCCTCTCCCTATTAACACTGCCTCTCCCTATTAACACTGCCTCTCCCTATTAACACTGCCTCTCCCTATTAACACTGCCTCTCCCTATTAACACTGCCTCTCCCTATTAACACTGCCTCTCCCTATTAACACTGCCTCTCCCTATTAACACTGCCTCTCCCTATTAACACTGCCTCTCCCTATTAACACTGCCTCTCCCTATTAACACTGCCTCTCCCTATTAACACTGCCTCTCCCTATTAACACCGCCTCTCCCTATTAACACCGCCTCTCCCTATTAACACCGCCTCTCCCTATTAACACCGCCTCTCCCTATTAACACCGCCTCTCCCTATTAACACCGCCTCTCCCTATTAACACCGCCTCTCCCTATTAACACCGCCTCTCCCTATTAACACCGCCTCTCCCTATTAACACCGCCTCTCCCTATTAACACCGCCTCTCCCTATTAACACCGCCTCTCCCTATTAACACCGCCTCTCCCTATTAACACCGCCTCTCCCTATTAACACCGCCTCTCCCTATTAACACCGCCTCTCCCTATTAACACCGCCTCTCCCTATTAACACCGCCTCTCCCTATTAACACCGCCTCTCCCTATTAACACCGCCTCTCCCTATTAACACCGCCTCTCCCTATTAACACCGCCTCTCCCTATTAACACCGCCTCTCCCTATTAACACCGCCTCTCCCTATTAACACCGCCTCTCCCTATTAACACCGCCTCTCCCTATTAACACCGCCTCTCCCTATTAACACCGCCTCTCCCTATTAACACCGCCTCTCCCTATTAACACCGCCTCTCCCTATTAACACCGCCTCTCCCTATTAACACCGCCTCTCCCTATTAACACCGCCTCTCCCTATTAACACCGCCTCTCCCTATTAACACCGCCTCTCCCTATTAACACCGCCTCTCCCTATTAACACCGCCTCTCCCTATTAACACCGCCTCTCCCTATTAACACCGCCTCTCCCTATTAACACCGCCTCTCCCTATTAACACCGCCTCTCCCTATTAACACCGCCTCTCCCTATTAACACCGCCTCTCCCTATTAACACCGCCTCTCCCTATTAACACCGCCTCTCCCTATTAACACCGCCTCTCCCTATTAACACCGCCTCTCTCTATTAACACCGCCTCTCCCTATTAACACCGCCTCTCCCTATTAACACTGCCTCTCCCTATTAACACCGCCTCTCCCTATGCCCTCTGGTCTTGTAAGTTTAATTTTGTTTCTACAGCGCCAGCAATGTGCGCATCGCTTTACACAATTAAATTACAAGGTCAATAAATGACAAACACTGGGAAGAAGTGCAAGCGAAACGCTGCCCCGAAGAGCTTAGTGTGACCTCACTATCGCAATTAGCATTAGCGCTGCGTCGATGAGTATACATCTAGATGCGCACAGTATGTCTGCCTGTGACCTGCTCCTGACCTCTCTCTCTCTGCTGGCTTCCTATTCGTTTCCGTATAAACTTCTAAATTATCCACCCTGCTTTTTAGTCTCTACACCTCAATACATCTCCACGCTGATCTCATTACACCCCTACTCATCTCTTCCGCTCAACCATGCACCTTTTACCACTAGAGCCCTTTTCGATCTTAAACTTCTCTTACTAATCTCTCCCTACCTATGAAACTCTCTTCCCCCTTTTACTAATCTCTCCCTACCTATGAAACTCTCTTCCCCCTTTTACTAATCTCTCCCTACCTATGAAACTCTCTTCCCCCTTTTACTAATCTCTCCCTACCTATGGAACTCTCTTCCCCCTTTTACTAATCTCTCCCTACCTATGAAACTCTCTTCCCCCTTTTACTAATCTCTCCCTACCTATGAAACTCTCTTCCCCCTCTCACTAATCTCTCCCCACCTATGGAACTCTCCTCCCTCTCTCACTAATCTCTCCCCACCTATGGAACTCTCCTCCCCCTCTCACTAATCTCTCCCTGCCTATGGAACGCTTCTCCCCCTCTCACTAATCTTTCCTTGCCTATGGAACGCTTCTCCCCCTCTCACTAATCTTTCCTTGCCTATGGAACGCTTCTCCCCCTCTCACTAATCTCTCCCTAGCTATGGAACGCTCCTCCCCCTCTCACTAATCTCTCCTTGCCTATGGAACGCTCCTCCCCCTCTCACTAATCTCTCCTTGCCTATGGAACACTTCTCCCCCTCTCACTAATCTCTCCCTAGCTATGGAACGCTCCTCCCCCTCTCACTAATCTCTCCTTGCCTATGGAACGCTTCTCCCCCTCTCACTAATCTCTCCCTGCCTATGGAACGCTTTTCCCCTCTATTCAACCAACACCTTCACTTTCCAACCCAAATTCCCCTCATAAAAGCTGCATCTCATGAAACATTCTGCGCCTCTGCCACAAACTCCACATTCATAAGGCCGAGTCCATGGTGACTCCAGCCGTGCTGAGGCTGAGGGAAAGCGGGTGCTTTCCCTGGCCTTAGTTCACGCGCCGTCCGGTGGCGGGCCAGTGACATCACGGAGCTGGTTCGCCCTCATTGGGCCCTGCGCTCCCGTGAGCGTCAAAATTAAAAAAAAAATAATTAAGTGCTACGCCTCAGCACGCCTGCGGAAGCGTGCGCGAGCACCTGCTAAAGCCGCTCTCATTGCGGCTGCAGGGGCTCACTGACAAGCGTCAGCGCGCCTAAGCGCTGACCATGGACTGAGCCTTAGACCTCCCTGACTGCACTTCTACTCTTAATGCGTCTGCAAGCCTCCCAACTGACTCATAGCACATAACTAAGGCTGAGTCCATAGAAGGCACGTCCGTGCTGAGACGTGCGGACGCTCCGCGCTGAGCCCCTGCATCTTCCATGAGGATGTCTTTAGAGGGGGCTCCCGCGAATGTCCGCAGGCGTGCTGAGGCGCTGGATTTTTCAGCCGACAGCCAAACTGTTTTTCAGAGCGCTGTCGGCTGAAAACATCCAATCAGCGCGGAGCAGCGTCAACGTCACGGCGCCGTGACGTCGGCACCGTGACGTTGACGTCGGTGCGTCGCGGGCGATTGGCCCAGGGACGTCACTGCTCCGCCTCCCTCAGTCTCCCCCCGCCTCCGATCGCGCCCGCTGGCTCGCCTGCATGGGCATGAAATCGCGCAGATTTCAGCAGGCGAGCCTCAGCGTCCGCGCGCCTCAGCCCTGCTACCCCCTCTAGGGCCCCAGCCTAAATATCAAAAGGCTACAAGTCATTCCTCTCTTGGTAGCATAAAAACTTGAAGCTACCGCGCATGTATTCAGTGCAACAGCCCGTCCTGCAACCTGTTCCGCCCCCCCCCCCTTTATTGAAAACTAATTACCTAAGCTGCTGATCAGTTTGTTCTCCCGTGATCAATCAGCAGAAGGAATGTCATTTTTTTAATTAACCAAAGACAACCAGCATTGTATAGCTCTTTAAAAAGGCAATCCAAGTAGTACATTAAAAAAAAAGGTAATGTCTTAATATATGCAGCCTTTGATTACCTTTATTGAAAACTAATTACCTAAGCTGCTGATCAATTGGTTCTCCCGCAAAGATCCTGCTTCCCAGGGTTCACTAAATGGCCGCCTTTCAGTTTCAATCAATCTTTCAGTCAGTGTAACTCAGCAGCTACAATGTATTTGTATATTACTAAAGTAACATGATCTATTGCTCAAACTGCTGGGAACATTGGCAACAAATGATCACAAACAGGAAAGTGTTGCAAACATCTTGCACTGCTTTAGAGGTGGGCTAAACCTGCTATAGAAACCAAAGGAGACTTTAAAACGCATAAAAAATGTCATGAAGTGTTTTATTAAAAAAAAAGAAGGAAGTTATCGAATACTACAGAACTTAATTAAAAAAAACACAAAAAAACCACGCTTATGGATTGCTTCTTTAATAACTGTTTTTTTTTCTTTTCGTTCTGACTATTCTACTGCATTTTATCAGAGTTAATAAAAGTGACGTTTCATTTTAATATCATTGGCGTGCTCCCAAAGTGAACTCTTGTGGGCATATTCTTTATTCCCCTTATCTTCCGATACGTACAGTTTAGTTCACAGCGCTGCATCCCCCCTCCCCCCCCCCCCCGCTCTAAGAGTTAGGGAATGTGTTGATAACTATTATTAACTGTCTCTTTTAGCCAATAGTTTGAGTAGTATTTTTTTTCTGTGAATATTTGACGATTCAGGCAGCAGCATTGTGAATGGTTTATAAAGGAGAGGGCTGCGGTGTTGGGTTTGTTTGTTACAGGGACCATTGACCTGGGATAACCCCCACGGTGTGTTGGGTGGAGGCACCGTTGCGATATAGATTCGCCTTGGAGTTTCTTGTACATTATGTTGTTTATTGCTGTCTGGTTTGCTTCTGCCATTGGTTACAGCACAGACCATTCAAAACGACTAGTCAGAGTAATTACATACTCTTCTTTAAGTATACATCTAATACTAAATATTTTAGCAGACATTAATTTGTTACCACATATGGATTACTACTAGTTCTGCAATGCGGTGCTCAACTCCAGTCCTCAAAAGCCACCAACAGGTAAAGGTTTTCAGGATATCCCAGCTTCAGCAAAGATGGCTCAGTCAATGACTGAGCCACCTAAGCTGAAGCAGGGATATACTGAAAAGTGTGTGTGTATCACAGGCGTATAGTCCATTAATCATCTTTGGACTTCTGAGTGGAGGCCCTAACATCAGAATGTCTTATACATTACATGACCTTGGCTGTCCTTCAGGTTTCTTTCATTCTGCTGTATATGTACAGGAATACCTGACATTAGGAAGGAGACATGAAACCGTAGAGGAGGTGTTGCATTGCTGAGGGCTTTTACCGCGGGTGCTGTTTTTACCTGCTTTTCCTGGACTCTGAGCATGAACTCCCTCACCTACTAGTTGAATAAATCTGCAGCTGTCACTGAGTCAATATCACTGACTGTATTGCAAGGCGTCATCGTGATGGGTTTAAAGGTGCATTCCCACATAGGCATACCCTAATGTATATTCATAGCTCCTTCTTAGGAATTCCTTTTTTTTCCCCCACCTAACCCAGAGGTAGGCAACTCCAGTCCTCAAGGGCCACCAACAGGTCAAGTTTTAAGGATATCCCTGCTTCATCACTGAGCCACCTGTGCTGAAGCAGGGATATCCTGAAAACCTGACCTGTTGGTGGCCCTTGAGGACTAGCATGACCCATCCTTGACCTAACCCCTTCAATGCCAGGGGGACTTGCAAAGCAGTATTATCTTTTATCATTCATTTGTGATATGCAATTCGCCAACCTATTCCATGGCGCAGTACAATGTGGGACTTTGGACAATAAGATTCTATTACAGATGAGACACTAGGAAGGTTCACCCTGCCCCAAGGAGCTTACAATCGATACCTGTAGGTTATTATAGTAGCTGTATATCTCCTGAGGAAGTGTACATTTGTTGTAAGTGGGTAAACATTTTAACCCTTTGCATGGCTCATGAAGTAGCCGCCACATCATGAGGTCTGGCCCTCCAGGGTCCTCACGACGTAGTGGCTATGTCACAATATTAAGCCGCAAGGTCATTGGTCTAGGCTTCCTATTGGCTCACGTGCCCCAAGGAGTTAAACCTCCATAGTCCAAACCTCCCGCTGGGAATGGTACCAGAGGCACCTTTCCGGTAAGCAGGGGGTCCTCAGAGCTGACATTAACCCATTCAGCTTTGGAGATCAGCTGCTCCCCACCTAGAAGAAAAAAAGAAATCCGAATCTGAAAGGTGTGTGTGTTATATATATTTTGACAAACCTATACATTTGCACGCCACGGGTGAGTGGATTTAACATCGTGGCGAGCTCCTATTGGCCCAAGTGGCACACGTGTGGTACTAGGTGGCGAGTAGATTTTTAACCTCCAGGAACAACCAGGGTCGCCGACAGGGGGCAGAGCCGGGACAGCAGTAACGGGCCCGGTGGCCAGCTCTCTCCCCTGCTTACAGCCCGGCGTCCAGCAAAAGCCCCACACGCCAGAAGTCGTAACTAACTTGCGTATCTGACCGCAGGATCGACATGGCACCCGAGGCCTCCCCCACAGGTTGTGTATTGTAGAGGGGGGGGGGGGAGAGGTCGATCTCGCAAAGCTGCTTACACTGGGGGACAGAGAGACTGGGGAGGTTAGTCCTGGGCCCCGGGAAATCTGTCTGCGGCCCTGGGAACAACATCAAGTATTATGCTATTATAGCAACAAACACTGTGTGCTCTCAATGCCCTCCCCACCTGTGTTATCTCTGCTGTTACTACACAGGGAGACGTTCACTGCCTTACAAGGAAACATCTGCTCCTAATAGGACCTGTTCAGAGTGGCCTCCAAGTCTGACACCCTCTCTCCTTTAACCGCTTGGCGTTGAGGGGCCTGCAGCGCACTGCTCTGAGAAGGTGATTGGTGCCAACTTGGTCCTTGGCCTCCCATATACATTGTGCCCTACTTAGTTATGTCATTAATTCTCCCCTATTTAATATCCTGTGAAGCTGGAGATCATGTGTGCAGCGTTCTAATTAATAGCATACAGTATGTACCAGTCACCTCTTCATTTTCGAAGTGGCCAGGATACTCCGCAATGCATTTAGTTTAAACTAATCTGATATACTTAGGGGGTGGGGATTTGTATTTATAGAACTGGCAATTACTGAGGTGCCCCAAAGAGCTTGCTGTCTAATTGTATGTTGGTCCCAAGGCTTGAGGGAGACGTTATTTATTAGATCTAGCTGGTAGCATGCACAATTCTGTATTTAACAAAAACTCCCCAAATGAATCGGAGCTCTGTAGAATTTGTAATCCAACTTCATATAGTGGCCAAAACACAAGCTAACATCTGTACATATGGTGTGACCCTTCTTACTTCAGTATAATCAACTTGAACTCTGGTTTTGCCCTTTTAGCCAGTACGACCGTACTGCTGGTGGGGACTCCGTTCTAGCAATTACATGACGTGACATCTGAAGGCTCTTGCCCATCTTGTCCGCATCCTCTCTCACGCGTGGGTGCAGTAACAGCAAAAATAAACGTAGGAGTTTTAATAAAACATGTAACCCTTCTCTGCCCGTTCTGAAATATTGGTTATAAAGTAACCTTTTTGCAATGCGATGCTAGGCTGTGTGTGATACTGTGTGTGTATGTGTGAGTCTCACGGTGTGTGTGGCACTGTGTGTGTCTCACGGGTGTGTGGCACTGTGTGCTGCGCGGGGGAGGGGGTGACCAGAGCAGCGCAGGGGGGGGGGGGACCGTACCTGCGCAGAGGGGGTGGGGGGGGAAGGAGCACAGCTGCGCATGGGTGGGGGGAGGCGGAGAGAGATGAGGGGAATGGGGGAGGGAGACGGGGGGGGGTGGAAGAGAGGAAGGATCGGGAGGTTTTGGTCCCGGGCAGCGCCGGGTCTCTCAGCTGGTTGGTTATAAAGTAACCTTTTTGCAATGCGATGCTGGGCTGTCTGGCAGCGAAAGGCTTAAGCTATGTATGACGGCCCTTCAAATGCCCTCTTAATGACCCAACAGCCTACGGTGAAGCAGAGACGCGAATAGCGTTATAAAGCAATTAAAACAGCATGTTAACGATCCCTGCAATGATTGTCACATTCAATTTGATTCATCATAGGACACTGCTGTAGCGTTTTCACATACATCATTTAATCCGATTGGATAAAAGCAAAGTGTGTGGCACCTTGCGTTGACGCAGCAGTTCATCTTGACCGTTTCCCTGTAAATGAATGGGATCACGCAGCAGTGAGAAGCGGTAACTCGGGCTACTATACTCAGGCCCCATTAAAACCATGTGCTTGCGCCGGTAACTGATTAACTGCAGTGACGACCCCTAACACCATCTCAGCCTCTCTAGGGGTGGGCAACTCCAGTCCTCAAGAGCCATCAACAGGTCAGGTTTTCAGGATATCCCTGCTTCAGCCCAAGTGGCTCAGTCAAAAACTGAGCCACTGATTGAGCCACCTGTGCTGAAGCAGATATACTGAAAACTTGATCTGTTGGTGGCCCTTGAGGACTGGAGTTGCCCACTCTTGCTATAGATCGTCCTGGCTGGTGGTGCAACAGGGGAGCTGGCATCGCACATCAAAGCAAATGTGGCAACTTTTAGATGGCATTTACTCTAAAGGGAAGAACCATACTACAGTATCCAATGATGCCACTTAGACAGTACAGGCATACCCCGGTTTAAGGACACTCCTTTTAAGTACACTCGCGAGTAAGGACATATCGCCCAATAGGCAAACGGCAGCTCACGCATGCGCCAGTCAGCACGTCCTGAACAGCAATACCAGCTCCCTACCTGTACCGAAGCTGTGCGCAAGCAGGGAGACTATAGATCCTGTTACACATGCGTAATTTACATCAGTTACGCACGTATATGACGATTGCAGTACAGTACATGCATCGATAAGTGGGGAAAAAGGTAGTGCTTCACTTTAAGTACATTTTCGCTTTACATACATGCTCCGGTCCCATTGCGCACGTTAATGCGGGGTATGCCTGTACATGTCTCGCCCCCATACATCCTCGCAACAGTGTAATGTAAAAAAGAATCCGCACAGGTTAAAATGCTTTACATCTTATAATGGGCCTCAGCTGACTTCGTATCACTAACTAACAACTAATAGAAAGTCCTGGTACAGAGGTTCTTTTTTAATGCAGTTTTAGGGGCTGTGGGGGTTGAGAAGGGCAAGTTACAGTGGATCGAGAATGGACTATGGGGGTCAGCCATCTTAATCTGGAAGGATCCCGTGATCTTGTTTGTGTCAGTATCGCGTTATGTTGTAGCGTGTTTCGCGTTTGTGGAGACCCCAAAGCTCGTGTAAATAACACGGCCATGCTGGGTTCAGCATTGCAGGTGTTGTAGGTTCTTACCATTTGGTACCTCGACCTGATGCCCTCTTCCCACGTCTTGCCAGTAATTCAGCAGTCTGTCTTGCTCTCCATCGTCCATGGGCTCCGCTTCCTCCCCTATGCTTCCGTTGCTGTTATACGCAGAGTCGGCCCCCAGCTCGTCCGTCATATTGTCCAGATCATCCAGGGTAATCATCCCAGCTCCCGCTGGCTCCTGCATGCCACCGCTCATCCTGCACTCCTCACGCTGCATCTTACCCAGAATCCCACGCTGGAAGCTTAGCTACAATCCAGAGCTATACTCCGAGCGCACTGTTCTATACCCAGAAACCCAAGATAGAACTTTACCTAGGTCCAGGCCGATGCCCAGAATCCAGAGCTGGAGCCGTAAGCAGAACTCGGAGCTATGCCCACAATCCCCAATCCAGATCTTATCTAGAATCCAGAACAACACCCGGATTCCCAAGCTAAACCCTTACACAAAATCCAGAGCTCAATGCAGAATCAAGTGCTGGAATGTTGACCAACGTGACATTACCCAGAATGCAGCACGTAACCCTTGGCACTAACTGAAAGAACCTTCGCTATGCAAGTTGTATGCAGTTTAGTACAAGCCAGCCAGTTTAATACTGCGTAAAAGACTAAGACTGGGTTCTTGTCTCCTCTCCCCCCACGGAGAGTAAATAAATGGGACTTTAGCTGGGTAAGTGCGGCTCTGCTTGCTAGCAGCTGCTTTTAAAAGCTGAGCTTAGAGGGAGGCAGGGAAAGCTTGAGGGAGGGGAGAGGCAGATGCACACACAAACACATGCTCTCTTAATAAGGTAGGGGGAGGAGATGGGGCGGGCAAAGGGGGAGGAGAGCAGTATGGAGT